>NC_136812.1:17141214-17301214 GCF_951216825.1 Electrona antarctica
CATCCCTGGTATGTAAATACTAAATACCATCACTGTCCTCTCAGAGAGTCACTACAACTGTGTGTGCGTGTGCGTTTGCGTGTGTGTGTGTGTGCGTGTGCGTGTGTGCGTGCGTGCGTGATGGGAAATGGGAATTTGAGGAACAGACAGAGTGGAGAATCCCTCTTGGGTTCTGTCCCTATTAATAGGGGCTTTACTGGTTGGCTGGTCTAGCCAAGTTCATGTGTGGTTAAGCCTTGAGATGAAAGGATGACAGCAGCAGAGGGACGGCGATGATGTCAATGACAACTCACTAAAGAGGCTAGTCTGAATCTGTGTTGAACGATGTGTTATTGCACTGCATCATCAAGCCAACCCAGGATACACAGTGATTTGGCACAGAGAAGCAGAGAGGCTGTTTGTAGTCGAGCATCCACGGTCTTAACCTTTCCGTGTCTTCATTTGTTTCATCTCACATGCCCTACAACCCCCCCACCCCACCCCGGCTCTGTTCTCCTTTCTGCCGACCTCAGCCTTATTGGCGCGCATGTCCATGACTGATTTTCAGCCGCATCTTAATTTGCTGCCTCAGCTAGTTCACAGCTACAAGCTTTCATTTGATGGATTACCTCAGCTGCAGTCATGTCGTAATGTATTTTAGCTATGTTCCTGTCTTAGAGAGCCAGACAATGTCTTGGCTGAGGCTCACATGATTTTTTTTTGTTCTCCAATATATGATGAAAGTGAATATTCAATACAATCTCACATCTCCCCCTTCCTCTGCGCTCTCGCTCTCTCTCTCTCTCTCTCTCTCTCTCTCTCTCTCTCTCTCTCTCTCTCTCTCTCTCTCTCTCTCTCTCTCTCTCTCTCTCTCTCTCTCTCAATTGATTGATTAAATACTTTATTAGTCAAAAATGAAAACAGCACAAAAATAATCCTGGGGACTTTCCATTGTGGTCCTCCCCCCCATTTTCTTACTTTATACACAAACACTATCACATTATGCTCACATTATGCTCAGACACACTAAACCAAGTAGCCTATGGTTTTAAAATAATTGCTGTGACATAATACACGCCCCTCCCGCTCAGCGGGGAACCAGTGGAGAGGGAGGAAATTTTCAGAGACACAGACAGTGGCAAAGAAGGAGAGGCAAGGTCTGTAGCGCCTCAGGCAGCTGGTTCAAGGTCAATTCAAGGTCTCAGAGGAGGTCCTGAAAGCTTTCTACTCCGCTGCAGCTCAGAGCACCCAGTCAGAGGCCATTCTGTTTAGTATGGACATGCAGAGCTCTTGCAGAAGGTGGTGAGGTTGGCTGAGCGCACCACAGGGAGGTCTCTCCCATCCCTGGCCTGCAGGACAGAAGTACTATATGTCCTACTTCTGGGTAACTCTGGTGCTCGTATATTATCCCATTCTAAATCCTGCAGTTTTCTGAAGACCCTATCTATGTTGCTATATCAGTGGTTCTCAAACTTTTTCATGTCAAGGACCCCCGCAGACCCCCATCTAAAATATTTTGTTCCAGGCACCAACAGAAGCAAAGATTTGAGTTAATGCTTTAAAAAGATTATTTGCATAAAAAAGCAGATGTACAATCTTGCAGTGCAGCACAAAGTGACGCACGGTGAGCTTGGATATCTGCTATTTTAATGTTTTTTACGACAGCAGTTTCTTGAGAACTGCAAAAGGAAGGGTGATCGGAAATCGGGGCCGATCACATCATTTTCAAATGATCGGAATCGGATCGGGAGCCAAAAAACGGGACATCCCTAGTATATCCATATCATGATATTAGACTGGATATTGTCTGTGATTTGGGATATTGTACTATTGTGATATGGCATAAACCTGTTCTATAAAATATAAATATCGGATCGGGAAAATCGGTATCGGCAGATGCTCAAAATCAAATGATCGGAATCGGATCGGGAGCAAAAAAAACATGATCGGGACATCCCTACTGATAACTGTTTGTGACGATGCGAAATGCGAAGCGCTGGAAACGTGCAGCTGTCAGAGCTCTAAATGAGGACATGGTCATAAAACTATTAACCAAAACAAAATAAAACAACTGTAAGAATCCTGAGCAGATCAAATTATTCTTGTAGATGTAGGCCTTAATAGACAAGTATTTTATGTACATACTGCATACATACATTACATATCGTTGCTGTCGGGTGGAAACCTCATATGTCCAAAACGATTACTTTTGAAAAGGATTGACCAGAGCTATCTTCCTGGCAAGTTCAAAGTCTGGTGCTATCAATTCACACTGTACCAGCGTGTGATGTGGCCACTAAAGATGTGCGAGATAACAACAACAGTCACAAAGCTGGATGCCAAAGGCAACAATAATCCGAAAGTGGCTTGGACTCCCAAGATGCCTCTCTGATGCTGCACTGTTTGGAAGAAATGCACTGCAGCTACCACTGAAGAACATCTCAACTGGTTACAGGCTGGAGAAGTCCAGACTGGTGCTGGAACTCAGGCAGTCAAGTGACCACCTCGTCAGAAATGCTGGTGCTAAGATCCGGACAGGCAGAGCATGGAAGGCAGAGGAGTGTGTGGACGACGCAATCTCCAGATTGAAACACCAAGAGCTTGTCGGAAGAACACAGCAAGGAAGGCGTGGCCTGGGCTGGGGAGAGTCACAGAAGCTGTGGTCAAAAGCATCCTTGAAAGAAAGGAGAAATCTGGTGGATGGAGGAAGACAGGTTCTTCTCCAAGTCTATTGGCCAATGCCAGCAAGGCCAGTTGACAAAGTGGGAGGGCTTCCTATGAAGGTCAGTGAAATGGAGTGACCTGTGGAAGTGCCTCAGGCAAGACTAAGCTTTCTTATCAGAGCCACGTATGGACACCCTTCCTAGTCCAACAAACCTGGCACGGTGGTATGGCTCTGAGGACAACTGTGGCCTCTGTGAAACAGGCAAGGGAAATCTCTGCTACATCCTGTGCCAGACGGCCTTGGCCCAGGGTCGTTACAGGTGGCGACATGACCAGGTACTAAGGACGCTGGCGGAACACACAGAGAGCATGAGAGTCCTGGCCAACGAAAAGTCAACATCCCAACAGAGGCAGCTGGTTCAGTTTGTAACAGCGGAACAAGCCACTAAAGCGGACAAAACAGCGGTCCTGACTCCAGGCAAAGACTGGTCAATGAGAGCAGACCTTGACAAACAGTTACGCTTCCCCTTTGACATCACCATCACCACACTGAGACCCGACATCGTCCTGTGGTCATCAACCAAGAAGCGAGTCCTGTTAGTGGAGTTGACGGTCCCTTGGGAGCAGAACATCCAGAAAGCGTACGAGAGGAAAAAGGCTCAGTATGCAGCGTTAGTGGCAGAATGCCAAGAGAAAGGCTGGAGAGCAACAACCTATCCAATGGAAGTTGGCTGGAGAGCAACAACCTATCCAATGGAAGTTGGCTGGAGAGCAACAACCTATCCAATGGAAGTTGGCTGGAGAGCAACAACCTATCCAATGGAAGTTGGCTGGAGAGCAACAACCTATCCAATGGAAGTTGGCTGGAGAGCAACAACCTATCCAATGGAAGTTGGCTGCCGCAGCTATGCTGGCCTCTCAACAAACCGCTTCTTGAGGGACAAAGGTTTCACGGCAGCAAAGGCCAAGAATGTCCTAAAGGATCTCTCGGAGGAAGCGGAAAAGGGAAGTTTCTGGCTCTGGCTGAGAAGAAAAGACAGGAGTTGGAGGAATCGAGATGCCACGCAATGAAAAACCTGATTATCGAAATCCAGCTGCAGGGAGCGGCAGGGAGACATCCCTGACCGCTGCCCCACCATCCTGAGATGTTCTGGTGATTAAAGAGGCGAAACATCAGTGAAGGATGGCTCCCAGCTGATGACCCTGCAGCTGGTATTTAGGTACTGGCTGAAGTGGGCCTGACGGAAGCGGCCCGAGAGGTTCCAACGTCAACCTATGCTTCTCAACCATCAAGTATGCGGTCAGGTGCAAGCCTGGCTCAGGGAGGAGGATGCCCCTGCCATGCAGAGTCTAGGGTCACTACCTGGTGAGCAAGGGGAAAGGCCAGGTTGGCTCTCAGCTGAAACCCTACAGTTGGCGCTTAGGCACCGTCGGAGGTGCGTTAGGCAGAAATGCCCTGCAGGTACCAACATCTGCCTGTCATGTAATCTGTCGTTCTACATAGACTTCTCATCCAATATTATTACTTTTTATTAATATTTTATATTATCTTTTAGTATTGTACTGTTGTGGTAGCACAGTCTCTGCAAAACCTGTCCCACCAAGATGTTGTTGCTTGTATGTATGAGTTAGTGACAAATAAACAAAATAAAATTGGGCCTAATTTATAATCCTTTGTACAAGGGTGTTGCTCGCTGAGAACAACAACGATACGTTGTTGGCTTGAATTCTTGTCGGCAAACTTCGGGGCCTCTGGCCTGGACTGTTTCAACGGAACAGGACCTGAAGGTCCGGAGGGCACTTGCATGGGATGAGGAGACATGGAAATCAGACATGGGAGAAGACCTCAAGAGGTGACTGTTTGTAGCTACAGTGGAGTCAGTACTGCTGTATGGGACTGAGACAATGGACGCTCACAGCACAACAGGAAAGGGCCCTGGATGGAGTCTACACAATAATGCTACGAATGGCACTAGGTAGATGTCACATGGATGGACCACATCAGAAATGTGGTCCTCTACAGGGATCTACCACAGGTCACAGACAAAGTCAGAGAGAGAAGTATGAGGCTGGCAGGGCACTGCGTCAGGCACCTGGAACTAGTGGTAAGCAAACTGACGTGGTGTCCAGACGAGGACGTATTCTGCGTTACCCGCACAACTATTTAGCCGATCTGCCCTATTGGCCACACGGAGACAGCGTTTTTGGGGACTAATTTAGAAACTACCTCCCAGAGTGGCAAACTTTGGAGACGCAACTTTGTCGTCTCCGCAGCGAATGCCGCCTATTTGCTGAAACGGTGACGCAATAGTCCCCTCGTCCCCTCCAAACTAACCTCACGTCACCAGACTTTCCACCTCCAGTATCACAGCTATGTTTTTAATATTTGCACATAATGTCGTGTTTCTAATTCCTCTTTTTTATATTTTTGTATATCCTATGTGCAATTTATGTCGGGAGGTGGTTTCCAAGTAGGACCCAAATGCGAGGAAGTCAGAATCAAGTGGAAGTTTATTTTAACACCATCAAACAAACAGACTTGGAACTCAGGTTTACAAGACAATAATCCAACGGAGAACACAACCAAACACAGGGCTTAAATAGGCACAGGATTAACAGGACACAGGTGAACTCAAATCAAATCAACACAAGGATTGGCTGGGGGAAAACAAGACACAGGTGAAACAAAGAACCAAAAATCAGGGAAGGTGAGACAAGGCAGGAACCAACTACAATGGAAAACAGGAAACACAAAGCATCAATTCAAAATAAGATTCAAGAACACCATAGCATAACTTCAGAACAACAAAAACAACACACGGAAGGCAGATCCTGACAATTTATGTTATATAGCTGCAGATTAAGCAAAATGTTTAGCGCTGTGCAGGCAGCAGCCAGCATGTGTAGTGATGTAAATAGGTTTTCAATGTAATGAGTCCCGGGATGCAGGGGTGCTCTTTTAGATGAGTCCCAGGGACATTTGATGAGTCCCACTTCAGCGACGTTTTTACAAATTGCAGCATTTAACTCCCATTTCATCTTATATGGTTATAATGTGGTTATATTCATGTAGAAAACGAAGAAGAAATTATTATTATAACTAAAGCTAGCAAAATAAATTAGAATAAAAAAAATGCTCTACATTCATACTACATTCATATTTCATATGATTTTGGCTATATGAAATCTATAATAATTCTGCCAGTTTTAACTGTTAATAATGTTGTTTTTATGACACATTACACAATACATACAACATAAAAATGAATGCTACAAAACTAACCTGGAGATTAAGTAGAAGCAGTCATGGAGGAGGTAGGCTGTGCACAGCAGCACACATGATGTTAGATTTAGAAAATAGGGTTGCTAATATGTTTTGTTGCCCTGCAGTTGGCTTTGGCACTTCTTTTTTGGGGGGGTGGGGGGGCGCATGTTTGTGTGGTGTCACCGGTCACAACGCACAACATACAACAGTGTCGGCGTTTGTTACAGTACACAATGTGTGTTTCCCATTCAATCGGGTCTACTCTGTTTGTCATGCTCAAAAATGTTCGCCTGTCTTTCTGTCGGAGGCAGCACCGTGTAGATGAGAGAGTTGCGACAACCCCGTTCACTGTTTATTCACGGAGCTTCATGAGTCACTGAACGGTATGTTGTCGTCACTCTCTCTCTAAACGGCTCTGGTCTCCAGGCTGCGCTCCGCTCAGCGCTCGTCTCTGAGCAAGATGGCGGCGCCCGTCAGACTGTTGTTGTTAACTAGTGGTTCTACAACGAGTCCTACGTGGATTTTATCGTTTATAACGTAGGATGAGGTCGCATGCGGCCATGCAAAATGATCGTGTCCGTAGATTATTTGTTTTACCGCATTTTCTTTTCCGCTATTTTTTCCCCCACGTGGATTATTATTACTGTACGCTGAGTACAGTAGTGCATCCCGTGGACGCAGAGGTTTTTTTGAAGTGCGGCCCAAAACTATAAAGTGCGTTTTGGGACGCAAAACGCACCCTATTTACATCACTGATGTGGAATCAATATATTAACGAGCAATCATCTGACATTCAGCTGTGTTGCGCACCGGCGAATATATTCAATCTGTGCATTTTACAGGCTGTGCATAATATAGCCTACACTACACGCAGCTTTCTCTGGGTGTCCGGAGCGCCCTGCCGCTCTCGTATGGACTACATGCATAATTAACATAACCGCAATGTGGACACTGGAAACTAAAATGCCATTTTCAAACTTGAACGGGTAACAGCCCGAGCCGCTCTGGAAGGCCTCTGACACTATGGGAGCCAACATAGGGCAAGTCCAGGAAAGCCAAGAAGCGCTCCACCTATGTCATAGATGCACTGCGGGGTGACAGCTTAGCTAACAACACTGCGGAGCAAGACCCTGATGCTAGATATGAGAGTGTGGAGGGCAGCGATTCAGGAGTCCTGAGTTAGTGTTGGCTAGACGCACTCTTGCGGTAGTTGCGTTGCATGTCGGCAAGCCGTTGTATGATGGAGTATATAAATAAGCTTTAGCAATCCTTGCAAGATAGAGATCAGCTCTCATCTAAAGATCTCGGTTTCACTCTTTCTCTGAGATCAATCTGTAACGGGTCCATATGGCACTGGAGCCAAAACCATACTGTTAACATTCAGATGGATGCACCTGTTCATTTCTAATCCCCTGACAATAGAGGGTATACCCATGCATAAAGTGAGTGTCAAATCGAGTGGCAACGTGAGTTTAACATTGTTTTAAAATCGTTTAATGCAATCAGATGGGACTTTTCTGTTTGGATGTATGGCCACTCTCAGTAGGCGTTCCCGCAAAACTTCTGGGTATGATGATGTCACGTGCATACCCTCTATATTCAATCATTTATAATTTAACGTTTCATTTGAGCTCCTTGCTTGTTTTGGTGGCATTAATCTTCTCTCAGTACACAGCTCTGGATCTGTCCACGTCAGCGCACAGTTCTGTTGTAAACTAATGCACGTATACAGGGAATGGACGTCGTCGCTGTCGGCCAGACAACTTGTATGTCCATACAGTATATCACATTTTTCAGACAGGTCGAAAGTCTTTCTGTGGGTTTTATACAAATTATATTTCACCAATGAAAAGTATTAATGAGCTTGTGACTAAGTAAAAGCCACATTGGATCCATTGTAATACAGGTTATTTTTTCCATTTCCTGAAAAGTAACGGTTTTGGACATACAAGTTTTCCGCCGACAGCGACTTTATACATTTTTCATATCAGGATTCAACCCCAGCTTTCTCTTCCATTAATCTTTCGTCTGTTCTCCCAATCCCTTCCTTCCCTTCCTCTGCTATCGCTGCCCCAGTGTTTGCAGTATGTGCCCCCGAGTGTCCCTGACATTGGCAGCAGGCTGTTGAATTTATTCTGATGTGTGCACAGTGTTGAGAGATATTCCATGTGACCTTTTGGGGCGGGCCAGTGACCCTGAACACCCAAGGCTCGGGACTGTCTCTCAAATTCAGGACAAACATCTCACAGCCACTAGACCAGATATAAAGTTCAAAGAGAGAATCACAGAGGCAGTGATATTTGTAGGACAGATTGAAAGTGTCTGATTGGTTGCTGATAGGTGCTCCTGCTTATATGTGAATGAAAGGGTGTGACAGTGTTGGAAAGCGAAAGTGAAATCCCCAGAATCTTAGAACATTGTGTAATATCTTCACTACGATATTACTGTGACAACAATACCGTTGTATTTGGTCAAAAATATTGTGATATTGGATATCCATCCATCCATCCATCCATCCATCTTTAACCGCTTATCCGTAGTCGGGTCGCGGGGGGAACAGCTCCACCAGAGTGTTCCAGACTTCCCTCTCCAGAGCAACATTAGTGACTTCCTCCTGGGGGATCCCGAGATGTTCCAAGGCCAGTGAGTCGATGTGTTTCCTCCAACTGCGCCTTGGTCTGCCCCGGGGTAAACGTAATTCTGCCAATTGACTGCTACTCGAATGAAGCTTAGGGTTTAGCCAGTCTGTTTGGAAGAGCTTCCCACTGGACAATGTAGACACGAGGGGAAAAAATGAAGAGCCCAAACAAGCACACCAGCTCACTCAGTGATGTCCCCAGTTCAAACTACTTAGCTTGACAGCCTTCTAGCTTCTATTCTAAGCAGTGGTGGAACAAGTACTCAGATTTGTACTAAAGTAAAAGTACTCTAATTTGTTTGTATAAAATTGGCGTGGTGTGGAGTAAAGAGTACAATATTTTCCTCTTAGATGTAGTGGAGTAGAAGTATAATACATTATGTAAGTAAAAGTACCTTAGAATTGTACAAATGGACAGTACTTGCATGAGTACATGGGGTACTGTACTTGGTTACTTTCCACCATTGATTCTGAAGTAAATGGGATATGATCTTCCAAATCCACACTGTGTAAATGTGTGACAGCGAGGGCTCAACATCAGCAGCTACTACACTAGCTAGCCCAGCGCCTGCAGACATTCGAGTGTTCACTACTCCTGTTGCAGTAATGTCTGTGTAATGATGTATTGAGTTGCCCGCTGTAAGTAAACCAAATGTGTAATCTCTCGCGCGCGCACACGCACGCACACACGCACACTGCATTACCCAACTCCTCCCGTGATATCTCTTTGTACTCTCCAACCACATACTGTAGAAAGAGACAATTCTCTGAGCGAGTGTATTGTGCGTTTGTGTGTGGGTGTGTTTACTATTCGTGTGTGTGTGTGTGCGTGTGTGCGTGCATGTGTGCGTGCGTGTGTGTGTGTGTGTGTATGTAGGCCCCAGGGCTTTTCCAACTCTGTCTTCTAACTCTTCTTCTTCGTCTTGTTCTCGCTCAGTCCCCATGGCAGTTGCTGGGACCTTCCCTCTTAATCCTGCTCTCTCTTCCTATATTTATTTACTCCCTGGCCTGCACATCACTCTTCAATCATGCAGGGTTTAGCAGACAGCCTTCCACCAGTTCCTCTCCTCACTCTTTTCTCTCTGTGTTACAGTAACACTGTGAGTCTCCAAGCTCCCTGGACACCCCCTCGCCCCTCAGGCATTTCCCAACTGTGGTACCCAAATACACTAGTACAGCAGCTCTTTATTTCACCTTCCGTCATTCTTTAAATGTTTTTTTGTGCGTGTAAAATAAACTAGAAACTTTAGTCAAATCTAAAAACAAATTAATTGATTTGAAAATGTTACACCTGGACAAAATATCAGTCAAAATCAGTAACCAACCAGCTCTCTCCTCTACTCTCCTCTGGTCGTTAGTACTGCTCACTGTACCAACGACTGTTTTATGACTGACCTTTCTGCAGATGTAGAAACTCAAAAGTCCAGCTTCTGTACATCTCAGGGGTGAGTCACCACCTCACATCCCAGCCTGAGGGCAGACGGCTATCCAACACGTGCACGCGCGTGTGCGCACACACACACACACACACACACACACACACACACACACACACACACAGAGGCACTGTGTAAAACAACACATTGGCATGTCATCCAATTGCAAAAGCTAGCACCTCCAATCCTCCATATTATTCACTCTGCTAGTCTGTCTGACTGTGGCATGGATCTTCACTTCTGGTTATCGCATCATGTTATATGGACAGGCAAGAGAGGGCTGCGCACACAGCTCATCTACAGGGACCCGTATAATTGAGCAGACACCGCAGTGTCCCTGGTGTGTGCAGGATGACAGCGCTGTATCATAGATTGGAACTACAGTGCCGAGCTGGAGGCACAATATACAATATTGCACATGAACGTTATATTTGGATTCTGCCTTATTTAAACATTTGCGGAGGGCGTGAATTTGATGGCCGGTGTCCAAATGTTGACTTGTGTGATGGGGAAACCCTGCACTCTGGCACAGGATGACATTAGCAAATATCCAGCATGATACCTTAACTTTAGCCCTAGACTGACAACACAAATCGGCTACTTTTATCATACAGGCCTAGACTATTTTTGACTGCATAGACATGCCCAAAATAGGGATGCCAGGGTGAATGTGGTTATAGTTCAGTGCTATTTCTTTGTTTTGTTTTGTTGTTTGTTTTGACAGTGATTATGATTCTGGAATCAAATGTAAATCCATTAATGTCTCTACATGATGCCACAAAGCCACTCTAACAGAGGAGAGTTCACACGCTTGGAGCAGCCGCTGTTACCAGAATCCATTGTTGAGTGTTTAATGGATGGTTTTATTAGGAATTCAGCATAGCGATAGTTCATTAAAAGGCAGGAGGCTTACTACATTCTGAGGGCCCTATTTTTGTCAGTGCCTCACCCATTTATCCCTAAACTTCTTTGCCTTTTTTTAAATTAATTTCTTACTGTTTTTAAAAACCTTTTTGAACATAGATCAGTCTACAAGAACACACATGTGTCATAACCTATTCAGTGTTGTCAAAATATTACTTAAACAGTAACTTATTACTCCCTGAGAAAAGTAACTAGTTACTTATTACTTTACTTTACTCAGTCTTTCAGCAGTCTGCAAAGCAACTCCACCCCAACCCAGTCTACCATTATAAATATACACTCAAACCCACAGTTCCACCAAGGCTTGTGAAAATAGTAATATTACTTTTGGAAAAAAGTAAATGTAATATTATTACTCAAAATGTGAAAGTAACTAGTTAAGTTACATATTACTGGAAAAAAGTAATAATATATTATATATATATTACTTAAGTTACTTGACAACACTGCCTATAATCTACTCTAAGTCATTATCTATTAACTGATCACTCAATGCACACCCACAACAAATGTTCCTAACCTGGTGGAGACGTATATGTTGCTGCATGTTTTAAAGCTTTTGGGAAAGTACACTATAGCTGTAGCATGTGGAGCATGCAGGCATAGTCTGCCTAGTTTCTTAATCTTAATATGACAGTTTGTAGCTAGTTTTAGATTGTAGCTGCACTTTCCTCCCTAGAGACAGACAGAGAGAGAGAGAGAGAGAGAGAGAGAGAGAGTACTGAGTGTACTGTATGTGGGTGAATCAGCTTGCTTTTGGCATGATGACTGCATGCCAGTCATGACAGTACAGCTCACCTTCGCCCTGGGGGTCTATAGGGACAAGGGACCAGGGGGAATCAACTGCTGAGCAGCAAGATTATTCACTCAGCCCTTTTCAGCTGTAGTCTTTTTCAGAGCTGCCACAGTCACATACAGTACTGTACTGTAGCCTATACTGTGTATGTAAACAAACTGATTTACACATGTGATGAATCTGATTAGTGGGATTGCTCTGTAGTGACTATACAGTTGATTGGCCAGATCTGAATTACTATTGATTAAAGTAAATACAGTACATTGATAATGACAGTGGTTTTACACTGGGACTGTTTTGGACTGTGACACTACAAAGTTGCGTAATGAACACACTCCTTTTTGTGTTATTGTCTTTGTCATGTATCTTCCAAATGGATCAGTGGCTGGCTTGCGAGGCCACAAATTAATAAACTCACTGAGGATTTTATTGTGTGTATATAAAGTCTTCAGAATATAATTTTGGGGTTGCTACTGTAGCTTCTAGAATGCATACACTCATTGCGATTATCTTTACAATCCATCCATCTTCAACCGGTTATCCATAGTCGTGTCGCGGGGGCAACAGCTCAACCAGAGAGCTCCAGACTTCCCTCTCCAGAGTAACATTAGTAACTAACTCCTGGGGGATTCTGATGCGTTCTAGGGCCAGTTTATAATCCCTTGGAAGTGAGCAACAGAGAATTCACCTTATTTTGCTGCCAGGCGTGTCATCCTTTGTTTTTTTATCAATAATTGATTGAGAGTCTTCTGAGTTTTTCTTAACTAATTTACCGCCAACACCACCATCTAGTGGCTGAATTGTGTACTCTGTGACTGCCACTCGTTCATTTCAATGCAAAACACATTTATTTTGAAATGTGTTTCAACCGGAAACCATACATATTGTTTACAGAAATGAGCCACAAATCAATCTTGTTTTGGTCCAAAAAGAAGAATCTGACATATTACGATTCTAAAAACTGCGTTCCCATAGACAGCATAAGCCAGTGGAATTTTCACTTCCGATTTTTATTTTATTTTTTATATCGCACTGTTACGAGCACGTAGAGAACCGTAATCAATTCATATTAAAAAAGGCGCCAAAAGGCAATCTCGGCGGTGAGGGCATTTGGACCAGAAGGTATCAAAAGGTGATCTCTGCAGTAAGTGAATTAAGTCTGAACAGCAATGTCAAGATCTTTGGACAAGCCTGGAACGCCTGCAACAAACTCCTCAGAGTCTGGCAGTCCGGCGTTTCAACCTCCACCAAGGTCTCTTTCTTCAGGGCCTGTGTTGAAAGTATCCTGCTATATGGTGCTGAGACATGGACTATGAAGAAGGAATTACAAGACCGGCTTGATGGCACATATACAAGACTGCTCCTGTGTGTTAAAACATCTCCTGGAAAACTCATCCAACCAAAGAGCAGATCTATGCATGGTGAACTGCCGCCAATAACAACAACCGTAGCACATCGTAGAGCAATCTTTGCTGGTCACAAGGATCAAGTCATATCAGATATCCTGCTATGGCGGCTCCCTCAATCATCCAGAGGAACCAGACCTCATACATATCCTGACACAATCTCCAGGGACACAGGACTGACATTCGAAGAACTGGGAGCATGCAGCGATGGCTGACAGGACCCGATGTAAAGGCAGTCGAAGGATGATGATGATGATGATGATCTTTTTTTAATCGGTATTATGCAGACACGGTCAGTTGCAGAGAGGAGGATGAGGGACAAACTCAACTGCATCCTGGAGAACCCCTCCCGTCCACTCTATGGTAAGCTGCGGAAGAGGCCAGAGGCTCACTCCCCCGCTGATGAAAACAGAGCGGTACAGACTTTATTTTATGCCAACTGGCAACTGCCATCAGAGTGCATAATGCATGAGAACTTTCTGCCTAAATACTTATGGTTCTGTGCCGGCTCTGTTCTTGTATGTATTTATTTTTAGCACAGTATGCTGCTGTAACGCCTCAATTTCTCTTCTGAGATGTGTATCTCTCACCTCATCTCATCTAATCTCCATATACAGTAGTAGGGACAGGACTGGCAGATACAGAGATTTCCATACATGGGCATATTGGTCGGATCGGCGGTGCGACATAGGTGTGAGGTCCGCCCAACCTCTATCTATTGTAATGAAGGAAGTGATAAGAAAGCATCAATGTGGTGGAGTGTCGGATGGAGAGATCTGGCCCATGAGTATAGCCCCAGAATGGCTGATATCATCTCCAGTCTCCAATCACGACACTAGCCTGGAACACGGAAACTGATTGCCGTTTTCAACAAGTGTCATGCCAGTCGGGGACACATCACAAACTCAAGAACAGCTTCAAACCCCACATCGTTCATTTTTTAATGAAGTAGAAAGCCTTTATTTTCAATTATTATATATTTTTTCCTGTCGTGGAGAAACAGCACTACAAAGGCAGAAACGCCTAATTTGGAAGACGATTGTAATGATGTGACTTCTCTCTATACAAGAGTTTGATTGAAAGTTCCGTCATCACAGTGTTTCTATAGCTCATTGTGCATAGCTTTTTTCTTTAATGGCTTGACCCCATCTTATGGCTCTTATCGCTGCTTGCATTCTTGATATTGCTACTAATTGGATTTGCTTCTGCCCTCTCTGTCTCCCACTCTCTCTCTCTCCCCCCTCCAACACGGTTGAGGAAATGTCGTTGTTTGACACTTTAATCAAATTGAATTGAATTGAAATAGTTGATGGTATGGAGTTTGATTGATTAACAGTTTGAAAATGAGTTGTACATGTAAGGCAAAGCAGTAGCCTGACCAGTTTGTTTTGGGATGTCTGGAGCGTTGTTTTTAAGGCCTTTGATTACTAACTTTAGTTGTAGCTAGGCGGGAAATAGCTGTTTTCAATACATGATAGTTCAGTTGGTGATGAAAGCATGAAATTTGGCACAGATGACCTTCATATGACCCTAATCGATAATCAACCTCCGGCCACGCAGAATTCCAATTTTTTCAAGGTGGCCAGCCAGTTTTAAAAATGGCTGCAACTGTACATACGTTTTTGGACTATATGACTTTGCTGGGGCTGTAAATATTTTATATCCCCTCAATTTGATATAAGAGAATATGTTCTGGAGGTATTTATACCAAGTACGATATAAAAAGTAACATTAGGTTCCAATATGGCGCCATGTTTTCCAATATGGCTGCCAATAAACTGTATAAATGTACATCTGCTTATGGTTAATGCACAGTTGGTGATACAAACGTGAAATTTGGCACAGATCACCTTTATGACACCCTAATTCATAATCAACCTTGGGCAATGCAGAATTCCTACATTTTTCAAGATGGCCGCAAGTTTTCAAAATCGCTGCAACTGGACCTACGTTTTGGATAATATCACTTTGCTGGGGCTGAATCTTTGATTTCCCCCTAATTTTGATATAAGAGAATATGTTCTGGAGGTATTTCTACCAGGTAAGATAACAAAATTACATTAAGTTCCAATATGGTGGCATGTTTTCCAAAAAGGCTGCCGATAAATTGCATAACTGTACTACTCATGATTCATGGCTCATGGTTAATCCACAGTTGGTGATACAAGCATGACATTTGGCACAGACCTTTATACCACCCTAATTGGTAATCAACCTCGGGCCATGCATAATTCCTCAATTTTTCAAGATGGCCACCAGGTTTCACCAGTTGAAACTGGGCCTATGTTTTGGACTATATCCTTTTGCTGAGACTGTAATATTTTTTTATTTCCCCCTCATTTTGATATAAGAGAATATGTTCTGGGGGTATTTCTACAAAGTAAGATCAGAAATAACCTTAGGTTCCAATATGGTGACATGTTTTCCAATATGGCTGCCGATAAATTGCATGAATGTACATCTGCTCATGGATAATACACAGACCGGATACAAGCATGAAATATGGCACAGATCACCTTTATACCACCCTAATTGGTAATCAACCTCGTGCCATGCAGAATTCCTCAATTTGGGAAGATGCCTGAAGCCCAAAAGCCCAATTGACAAGTTTGTATTGTGTTATTGCAGTACCAGGGTACACTGGTTGACACTATAGCTGTGATACTCAGCATGGGGTTCAATGCTAATACATTTTCTAGTTTCCTAAATGCTGTTTAGCTTGCCCCAAATTAAAGTTAAACAGCCGCACCTGAATTGACATGATGTGCCAGCGCGGGAGAGCCGAGCCAAGGAAGACAGGGCTTTAGTCTTTCGGAAGGTGTACAGATCATATAGGAAATTCATAGCATTGGATGAATGATCGGACTGGGGGTAGGATAGTGATGTTACTGAGCCCAGCCCAGTTGTATCCCATAATTATTGTAGTGTATTTTTTGCCAGGTGGAAACCTGGCATACAACAGCTCATTTTATTTTAGTGACCTAGTCATTACATTACATTACATTACAGTCATTTAGCAGACGCTTTTATCCAAAGCGACTTACAATAAGTGTATTCAACATAGGTAGGGAACAAAAACTACTAATCACCAGAAGTCTTTAGTGCATTTTCTGCAAAAACAAGCAACCAAGAGTATACCTAGCGCTAAGGTAAAAGTGCAATATATCAGCTACCTATTTCCTTAAACAGATGAGACAAAATAGCTAAATCAAATGAGCATGAGCTAAAACAATTAAGTGTATCGACTAAACAAGATCCAATAAACAATACAACAACAGAAAACAAGCGTTCGTACAACTAGTTAACAACAAGTAGGTCAGGCAGAGAGGAAGGGTAGTGTTTCCTGAAGAGGTGGGGTGAGTCATGATTGACTGCCCCTATTAAAGCCAATGTATGTGGTCAGACTCCCAGTCTGACCACATACTCTGAAATGCCGCTTAAGCTATATGAGACTTGTGTAGCAAATCGCGTAGTAGCAACCTAGTCATGATTGGCTGCCTCCGAAGCCCTCACACGACGCAACGCGGCCATAACAAAACACAGTGATTGAACTAACAAAGTTGTTTTTACAAAATTAATTGCATGCCAATTATTTTTGACCCCAGGCAACTTGATGATGGAATTCAGTTGACACTTGAACAAAGCTACATACCAAGACTCATGGTAACAGTTAAAAACATCAACATTGGAAAGAAAAAGGAAGTTAATATCAGAAGAGAAGTGTAAAGTATCTTCGGCTAAATTCACTCGCAGCAGCCTTAAAAGTAACATCTGCCCATTTGCGCCACATTTTAAAGTGATTTGGTAGCTTTTGAATGACCTGTAACAAGACAGACAAAACTAAGAATCTGCACAAAGCCATAACTGCATACCAAGCTGCAAAGATGTGCCAAAAACCTTCACCAAGCTTTATCGGATCTAAGTTTGTGTATGGTGATGGTGACCATATTTCAAAATATGCCACGCTATTTGAACCTAGGTCATTGAAAACCTAAATGGATCCTGTGTATGGTAATTATTAATACAATTATTATTTAAGCACATGTGGTGTTGGAGCTCATGTTATAAAATCATGTGGATTAACCATAATCATTTATCGGCAGCAATACTGGAAAACATGACGCCATATTGGAACCTAATGTTATTTCTGATCTTACTTGGTAGAAATGCCTCCAGAACATGTTCTCTTATATCAAAATGAGGGGGAAATTAAAAAATACTGCCCCTGCAAAAGGATATAGTCAAAAACGTAGGCCCAGTTGAAGCCATTTCAACTGGCAAAAACTGGCGACCATCTTGTAAAATGGAGGAATTATGCGTGGCCCGAGGTTGATTACCAATTAGGGTGGTATAAAGGTAATCTGTGCCAAATGTCATACTTGTATCACCAACTGTGGATTAACCATGAACAGATGTACAGTTATGCAATTTATCGGCAGCCATATTGGAAAACATGCCACCATATTGGAACTTAATGTTATTTTGTATCTTACTTGGTAGAAATACCTCCAGGACATATTCCCTTAGGTGGAAATCAAAGATTCAGCCTCAGCAAAGTGCTATAGTCCAAAATATAGGTCCAGTTGCAGCCATTTTTTAAACTGGCGGCCATCTTGACAAATTTAGGAATTCTGCATGGCCCAAGGTTGATTATGAATTAGGGTGTCATGAAGGTGATCTGTGCCAAATGTCATGTTTCTATCACCAACTGTGCATTAACCATGAGCAGATGTACATTTATGCAGTTTATTGGCAGCCATATTGGAAAACATGCCGCCATATTGAAACCTAAAGTTATTTTGATCTTCTCTTATATCAAAATGATGGTGAAATCAAAGATTTACAGCCCTAGCAAAGTGATATAGTCCAAAACGTATAGGTCCAATTGCAAACTGGCGGCCATCTTGAAAAATGGTGGAATTCTGCGTGGCCCGAGGTTGATTATCAATTAGGGTCATATGAAGGTCATCTGTGCCGAATTTCATGCTTTCATCACCAACTGAACTATCACATCAATTTCCCGCCTAGCTATTGCCATTTTTTCACTGAAAGGATTTACCTCTAAAATAAAAATAATAATAATAATAAAAATAATACAACTTTGTATAGCACCTTTCATGACATGAAATGCAGCTCAAAGTGCTTTACAGAGCAATGGAGAAAAGAAAAAGAAAAGCAAGGCATAAACATTAAAAAAAACAAGAGCAGTAATGCAATACAGTGAGGACATGAATAACAAAAAAATTAAAAGATCAATTACAAGCAAGAGTGTAGAAGTGAGTCTTGAGCTGCGCTTTAAAAATGTCTACAGAGGCTGCCTGTCGAAGGTACAGTGGGGAGTTTGTTCCACGCCGTCGGCCCTTAGAAGCGAAACGCTGCTTCCCCGTATTTTTTTGTTGCCATTTTTTTAGGCAAAGCGAGCAGGAAGACCTTAGGGGGGCGGTTTGGGACATATTTAGGCAGGCAGTCATGTAGGTAGGAAGGTGCGAGACCATTGAGAGCTTTTAAACAAGTAAAATAATTTTAAAATCAATCCTAAAAACACCCGGAAGCCAGTGCATTGAAGCCAAAACTGGAGTAATATGTTCTCTCATCTTAGTTCTAGTTAAAACTCTGGCTGCTGCATTTTGGACAAGTTGTAATCTGTCAGTTGTTTTCTTAGGCAGTCCAGAAAAAAGTTTTTTTCTAAGGTGAAAAAAAGCAATCTTGGTAACATGATTAATGTGTGAATTAAAATTCAATTCAGAATCAATAATGACCCCCAAGTTCTTTACTGTACTGTTACTTTCTGGTTGCCAAGTCTGCTTATTATTGATTCTTTCTGCTCACTAGAACCGATTATGTGAACTTCTGTCTTATCCTCATTTAGCTTGAAAAAGTTCTCACTCATCCAGCATTTGATGCTAGACAGACAGGTCAACAACGGGTCTAAGGCACAGGGATCATCTGGAGCTACACTAAGATATAGTTGGGTATCATCGGCATAGAAATGAAAATTGACTCCGTGATTGGTAATAAGTTCTCCCAACGGCAGTATGTACAGGGAGAATAACAGAGGACCAAGAATCGAGCCCTGAGGAATACCAGAACCGATGTCGTGTTTGTCTGAGTCAAACTCAGCTAGATTGACAAAATAACTTCTGTTTGATAGGTAGGAGGAAAACCAGGACAGGAAATCAGTTCCTGTTTTCTTAGTTGGGATTTGTGGATATTTGTCATTGACCTTCATTCAAGGTGAACCGCAGTTGTACACACTGTAGATGTGTGTTCTAATATGTTCGATATACACGTGTTCTAATACACATATTGTATCAGAACAATATGTTCCCTTTAGTTGTTGTAGTGTAATTTTAGTACATTTGCTTTTGCCCATATACAGTACCTGAAATTCATCCTGCAAGAGTCTTGCTCAGGGACACTTCGATACGTATACACTGGGTGAGCCGAGGGTCAAACCGGCAACCTTCTGATTCGACCCCATCGGCCTCTCTATCAACCCACGTTTTAACGGTTTAACTTTTTGGCTTGGCCTTTCCTTCTTTAGCGATCCTAGACCGGGTTGCACAACCGCGCTGCCCTCCACCTCCCATTATACAGGCTGACTAAAAAGCTGAATAACTCCTAATCTACGGAGTTCTCCATGGTTTGGATAAAATGCGCGAAGTTCGGAGGTCTTTGCTGATTATCCGGTGGTTTAGATGGAAACATTGGCGCTTTCTAGAGCAAGGATGGCTTAATTTTAGCTCGCTAGCATTGATGCTATTTATTTAGCATTAAGATGGACACTCCAAACAGGATGTCAGTCCCAGTGTGTGTTGCATTGAAATAGCCTCGGCAGTCCGCGGTTGGCTCTGCGTCCAGGAGGTGGCAGCATATTGGTTAAGACTTGCATGGAAATTTAAGATATTACCTGCTTTTGCATGAACAAAATACAGGTCATCATAGGTTATGCGGCCAAAGATTTATACCCCAGATGGTAGCTTTATAGTGCACATGCAGTATGTATGATACATTATTGGTATGCACACGCTTAGCAGTTTCAAAGATGCAGTCCACCTTTGTGTTGATGAGAGAATAATTATGATCTAATGCAGGGGCTCTCAAACTTTTTCATACCACAACCCCATATTATTAGGCGGCCCCACGTTGGGTTGCGACCCATAGTTTGTGAATCGCTGCTATGATGATACATTTCTGGCCTAGGCTCTATATTTGTATTATTTCTCATCTCATTCAGCACCCTGGAAAGTGATGTTTTTATTCTTTCAGCCAGTGCTGCATTGTGGACAGTGGTACTAACCAGGGAGCGTGACAGCGTGTTAGCAATTTGTTTCTGCTTTCTCTTTTGGTAGCTGTTGTACAGTGTTGTAGGAAGGCCCTAATAGCCCCTTGAGGATGTTCTTTTATCACGATGATGGATAAAGGCAGCTATAGCCACATTGCTGTCATATAACCATGGTAAAGAGCACACCGTACAATATTATTGTTATATGATTTCATGTTAATTTCCCTGTGTTACACAGTCCTCCTGAGATTGTTTTGTTGGCCACTGCATTTCCCTCATAGTGTGTAAAGCAAATAAAAAGCATGACAAGGGTTGAGCTGACTCAGCAGTTTTTTTCATTCTTTCCGACCGCCCACCTGGATATTCACACATAGACAAGGTCGGACGTGTGACCTGCAGGGGGACATAAGTAAACTATAAAATAAGCTTGGCACCCAGCAATCGTTTCCTTACATCTTCTCGCCTAAAGGCACAGGTCGTTTTGCTGATTAGCATTAGTTTACCATAACTTTGGTTTGGAGTTAAGTTTCCATCCTCCAGAGGCTGCATAATAGGATTTTATCTCTGCGAGGGGTTTAACCCAACTCCAACTTGAGCTTTGTCCTTGTTCATGGAAAAGAAGCCGGGCAGTGAGGACGATCTCCGTCACTGCACTAGTAGACTCCTGCAGGCTGGGTGTTTGTTCAGTAGGGTGTAGAACTGGGTGTCTGTTCAGTGGGGTGTAGAACTGGGTGTCTGTTCAGTGGGGTGTAGAACTGGGTGTCTGTTCAGTGGGGTGTAGAACTGGGTGTCTGTTCAGTGGGCTGTGGAACTGGGTGTCTGTTCAGTGGGCTGTAGAACTGGGTGTCTGTTCAGTGGGGTGTAGAACTGGGTGTCTGTTCAGTGGGGTGTAGAACTGGGTGTCTGTTCAGTGGGGTGTAGAACTGGGTGTCTGTTCGGTGGGCTGTGGAACTGGGTGTCTGTTCAGTGGGGTGTAGAACTGGGTGTCTGTTCAGTGGGCTGTAGAACTGGGTGTCTGTTCAGTAGGCTGTAGAACTGTGTGTCTGTTCGGTGGGGTGTAGAACTGGGTGTCTGTTCAGTGGGCTGTAGAACTGGGTGTCTGTTCAGTGGGGTGTAGAACTGGGTGTCTGTTCAGTGGGGTATAGAACTGGGTGTCTGTTCAGTAGGCTGTAGAACTGGGTGTCTGTTCAGTGGGCTGTAGAACTGGGTGTCTGTTCAGTGGGGTGTAGAACTGGGTGTCTGTTCAGTGGGCTGTAGAACTGGGTGTCTGTTCAGTGGGCTGTAGAACTGGGTGTCTGTTCATTGGGCTGTAGAACTGGGTGTCTGTTCAGTGGGCTGTGGAACTGGGTGTCTGTTCAGTGGGGTGTAGAACTGGGGGTCTGTTCAGTGGGCTGTAGAACTGGGTGTCTGTTCAGTAGGCTGTAGAACTGGGGGTCTGTTCAGTGGGCTGTAGAACTGGGTGTCTGTTCAGTGGGGTGTAGAACTGGGTGTCTGTTCAGTGGGGTGTGGAACTGGGTGTCTGTTCAGTGGGCTGTAGAACTGGGTGTCTGTTCAGTGGGGTGTAGAACTGAGTGTCTGTTCGGTGGGGTATATAACTGGGTGTCTGTTCAGTGGGGTGTAGAACTGGGAGGAATTGCTGCATGCGTTAACTTGTTCCTCTGCATGCATTACGTCCTGCTGAAGGTCAGAAGACTTCACGAGTATCGAAGGAGACGCGTGATTGTCTGTGCTCTCCCTTGGGCCAACTGTACAAGTTAGCAGTGACAAGGTACTGTCATATGGTCTGGGAATGGGAAATTGATATAATGACTCAATTGGGAGAAAATAAAAGTAAAGATCCTTGTAGCATTAAGTGAACATCTGCTCCATGGAATATAAATTGCACATTAGAGATAACAATGCAGACTGTTTGTATAGCCTGCTTCTGGCTGTCCTGCTCCACCCCCAGCTCAGACTCATGCTCTGTTTGTGAAATTTGGAAGCCGTGTGAGCTTGCCTGAAGGAATGGTTATAAGTTATATCACTTGTCAGCTTGTGCCCACTTAGGGGCACACAGAGATTCCAATGTATTGAAGTCAGGAGTCAAGGGAATTGGTACAATTTGCTCCACTGCTAAATGTACAAGTGCTAATTTAACAACAACAAAAATGAACCCATGAAAATGGTCAGTTCTTACACATTGAGAATTAAATTAATCCTCCAGACACATATTTGCCTGGGGAATCTACAGTATTAAAACATTGCTGAGTTACTTAATCGTTGCATTGATAATGGAATAACAGAGATACACAGTAAAATCCTCAGTGTCCATAATCCATATGTAACCTGGGTAAATTGTCACTCATGGTTTTACAGTGTAGAAAAATGAAATATGAATTATGAAATCAAGGCTTTTGAGGACATAAACCTTGATTTCATTATTCATATTTCATTTTTTCAGTGCATATCTTTCTCTTGCACACTTTAGAAAGGATGCCTAAGTGGCAAGTGAGTTGTGAGGCTAAACAGGAGTAGAGAGAGAGCGGCAGCAACAGTGCAGATGAGCTCCACTGAACAGCGACAGTGGCACCAGGGTGCACGCACACACACACACACACACACACACACACACACAAACACACATACACTGACAGGCGAGCACGAACACACATGTACAGACATCCGATGCTACACTCTCTGGGGCACATGCAGATGCTGAACTCTCTATCTCTCTCCCTCTCTGCCCCCCCACCCCCCATTCTCCCTGGACCCTGGCACAGATAATCACTCTCGCACACATGCGATGCAATAATAACGCGGAACACTCCCTCACTCCGTTCAGCCTGTGTTGGTGCTCGCGCCTCTGTGAGACACAAAGCTGGTTGCCCGCTGGGGAGGAACAGCTTGCAGCCTTCACAGCACAATAGAGAGAGCTGGAGAACGGGAGAAGAGGGGGAGACTTCAGTTGCTTTTTCATCTGCAGAGGCGCAGGGAGGCACAGCCGATATATTCTTCAGCGGTGCTGTAGAGGAGGGGAAAGGAGAGGGGGACAGAGAGAGAAAGGGGAGGCGTGGTGAGTACAGGAGATCGGGATTGAATGTAGTCCAGCTGCTGCTGATGCTGGCTGAGGAGAGGCTGCAAGAGTAACCGTGTCCTGCACGCATGCACCCGCACATACTCATACAGAAGCGACGCGGCCAGGGGGACTGAGACACGTAGACCACTGCACTCTGCGCTGAAGAGCAGGGGGACTGAGACACGTAGACCACTGCACTCTACGCTGAAGAGCAGGGGGACTGAGACACGTAGACCACTGCACTCTGCGCTGAAGAGCAGGGGGACTGAGACACGTAGACCACTGCACTCTGCGCTGAAGAGCAGGGGGACTGAGACACGTAGACCACTGCACTCTGCGCTGAAGAGCACCTGCAAGCTTGTGGATGTTGACGGACCGCCGCTAAAGTTCAAGTCCTGGGTAAGCCAACTTACACACACACACACACACACACGCGCGCGCACACGTCCCACACACGCACGTCCCACACACACACACACACACACGCACACACACACACACACACACACACGCACACACACACACACACATACATACACACACACAAACTCCAGTGACAGTCCTGTTTACTTCCACATCTCCAGCTTTTATCACGGGGTCATGTGTCACTACTACTTGCAGGTTTATATCACAGAACCCATGTGTCTCTTCCCTCTCCACTGCACATTTATATCTGGTGTCCTGTCAGTGGAAAAAGCCTGATTTATACTCCTTTGTATGATGGTTTCTGATGGGACTCGTTGTGAGCTTGTAGAACAGCTCTTGTCGGCAAGCAACACCTTGGCCATACGATACCGCCATATGACAGACGATGAATAAAGCTTTCATCTCATCCCCATCTCGCTATGGCTATGCCTGTGTCTTTGTTACCAGTTATTCTGGCTTGGTCCAGTTTGCTGTGGTGATAAGACACTGCTCCACAATGGGAGCTCGGCTTTTTTCATACAGCTGTTTTGAAGTAGTGGACAGTGTGGCTTTTTTGGGGTTTCTACTATAGATCCCGTACAGACTTGCTAAGTCTTGCCTGGTTTGTTTTCCAATTGTTTTACATTCCCTGATGAAGGCTTAACCGCCGAAACGTTGGATTCATTTTTGTCTTACCTGCTGTCCTAATAAAATATTGGCACTCTGGCTATTGGCGTGTGCGGCCAGTGCGGTCACCTTCTTGTTTTTTCAAGATTTCCTCTACAGTTTTCTCCCGTGTGCCGGCACCGCCACAAGGACTTTGGTGTGCGTATAGCTTTTTTGTACACATTGTTTTCCAATCCAGCCAGACACCAGGTCTCATTATCTCACAACATGATTTTCCATCTCATTGTTGCCCTTGAAAAGGTGTTGCCTTGTCCCTATGTGGGACTCTGCCTGCTGTCAGGCAGCCACAGCGTGTGTGTGTGAGTGTGTGTGTGTGTGTGTGTGTGTGTGTGTGTGTGTGTGTGTGTGTGTGTGTGTGTGTGTGTGTGTGTGTGTGTGTGTGTGTGTGTGTGTGTGTGTGTGTGTGTGTGCGCGTGTGCGTGCGTGCTTGGCTTACATGCGTACATGCACAAGTGCCAAGTTTTCTTTTCGTAACCACTAGCAAAATAATAGCCAATCGGCCTGGGCCGTGGATCAGTGGTCCAGGCACCTTGGCCGGTAGCCCAAGTCTGGCAGTGTGCTGCGGGTTCGATTCCCGATCCCGACGACCTTTACTGCAATTCACCCCCCATCTCTCTCCCCATTTCCTGTCAGCCTACTGTCTGTCCCTCTATAAGAAATATAAAATACATACAAAAATTATTAAATTAAATAGCCAATCTACAACTACAAGCTCAAAACGCATTGTGAGATCTGCTATTTTTTGTAAAATAAAAATACTTCAAACTAATGTATATTACAACTGCTGTTGTAAATCCTTTAGACCCGTTATTGTCTCCATCAGGCCGAAGGCATGGGGAGAGAGTATGTTTTGCACTCCGTGTGTGAGTCTGTGTGTGCGTGCGTCCGTCCGTCTGTTACTAGCTAATCTCCGGCACCGTTAACACGGTCGATGCCAAATTCTGCACACACACTCTCTGGATGCCAACGATGAACCCACATTTTCCAGAATGGCCTGTTATAGCGCCACCTGGAGGCCGGCTTTTGTAAAACACATTTTTGGATATTACTCCTACAGATTCTGTCCAAAAAACCCGCATATCGTTACACAGTATCTCTATAGTCATGTGTTCAAGACGGATCTGTCCGATATTTCATATTCCATCCTAATTGGCTAACATTGGCTTTCAAAGTTTGCAGTATTGGCCCGTTTTGAACAAAAAGCCTCAAATCATAAACGTAGCGTGCAATTTACGTGAAATCTTTCACAGACTTTCCTACTAGGCTGAGGAATATATCCCACCCTTTTCACATTGGCCTGTTATAGCGCCACCAACAGGTGGATTTATGCAAAACACATTTTTGGAACAAAATGCCTCAAATCATCCAATTGCCATCCAAGGCGTAAGAAGAAATGCCACCCTTTTCACATTGGCCTATTATAGCGCCACCAGGAGGCCACAACCTGACCTGCCCTGGTGGAGACCTGTGCCTTGAGGGGCACTTTATCTAGTTGAACTTATACCAACCTTGAAATGTACCTTAGTTACGTCACCAATCACCATCAACAGCCAATAAGGGACCACCATTCTTACCCCGGCATACAGTACATGCACACATACATACACATACATACATACCCAGCTGATCACCAAGCGTACCTTAGTTACGTCATCAAGAATGGTGGTCCCTGATTGGCCGACGGACAACACTGACATACCCAGCCGATTACTGTACTTGCGCGCTCTGCTTGCGCAAGTAATAATAATAGTGAGCATAAAGCCTGGCCCCCCCATGGTGCGGAGATTTGTCGGTTTGATTTTGAGTGAGTTTTTGAGTGACTTGGCAGTTAAAGGTTTGATGAGTTCCTTTAGACAGGAGGGGGCGTTGTTGTGGATGCACTGATGCGTAAGGAAGGACTCAAGGAGGGAGACCTTGTATACTGACCTTGTCCTGGAGGAGCCTGGAAGCCAGTGTAGCAAGATTTACTTTGTGTTTTACGTAGCGTAGCGTAAGTGTTACTTACAGTCTTTCTTCACCACAAATGTTAAGAAGATATTATTTAGATATCATGTTGTTTAGACAGATGTTTTTAGATTAATTGTTTACTTGTAATCCTAGCTAGTTTCTTTGAGGCAACATTTTTTATTTCAGCGACCCTAGTTTGATATACCACCTAATTGATAACATGTTTATATCTGGGGCGATGGGAACCCAATCTACACTGTGTTCATTTAACTCTGGGTGGGCTTTACAAATTAAACCAAATGGACCCGTGATGGTTACTTTTGGTTCCATTTGTACACACTCAGAGTTACAGAACCAGTGTCCCTTTTGTTCCTATAACTAGCTGTAAAAGAACCCAGTGGAACCCCTTCAAAGACCCCATGTTGGGATCCAGGGTGCTAAGCTGTCTGAGGAACCTGGTACACTACTGTTCCATGGATTCAGTCACACAGATGCACGCTATGTATCTATTACAATTGGTTTATTATCCAGTAATTACCATTTATAATTTGCAGCATATTTCATAATGTCCTATTAGTTGTGAAAGTAGTAGTTCTTTTTATATTATTGATTTGTTGGTTAGGATTACTTGGACTTAGACAAGTTGTATACTCTGTTTCACCACTGCTATAGGGCGTAGCAGGTTTTCTGGTTCCACTGACAAATTGGCCATTCATTTTTCCCATAGAGATTTACACAAATAGTTAATTAACAGGAAAATGATTAGTTTTTGCTCAGGCATAGCATTTTTTTTTTTAAACTTTATTTTTATTTCAGTTTAGGCAACTTCACAGAATTAAAAGCATACATTTTTCTTACAACTGCTTTTTTTCTTTTTTTACACAACCTCAGCTGTTTCATACTTTCACAAAATATATATATATATTATACACTCATACACACAAACAACTTCACATACATTTACAAGTATTCACAGGCATAGCATATTTATAAATTATTTTAAGCCTAGAATCAAGCCATCCAGGGTATGGGTGAATCATGCCCATAAAACCTTTGATTCTGTGAAGAAACAAAAAAAAAAAGCTGAACGAGTATTTATTAAATGTAGTATATCATATTATTAACAATATATGCCAATCACGAGATATCTCGTAGTTAGCTATTAAACCCTCCTTTGAAAATGAGATTTGATAAAAGAGCATTAATCCAGAATTAATAATACTATTTTTTAGGGGTGCTAGCCCCTCCTATGTCCATCTTTTAGTGTGCGTGTAAACACAAACTTTGTCCTAACACAAACATTAAATGCCATTGATAATGAATGGAACGTTTTGTGTAAACACAAACATTGAAGATGAAAGTGAGGACGCAAAATGTCATTGGCCCGGAATGAGATGATGTATTATGTATGATGATAAGAGCGCCCCTCACTTCACACAGGTGTGAGTTTTACCTTATTTTAGCTTCCGTTGCTAGCCACCGCTTGCTGGTAGAAGCAGCTGAAATCCCCAATCTCCATGCACACGGACGCACGCAGTCTTTAATGGCTTTAGGGCTCAGAATGGGGTAAAGTATGATGTTGGCAGCTTAATAAATCATTAATTCAACATCCGGATTACCATATTAATGGCTATATCGCTAGAACACGGCCACGACCCCATGGCTCGAAAATGGCCGATTATCACTTCCGCGTCATGCGGCCGGATAACGGCTCTTCTTCTCCGCTTTTTTCGTGTATTGTGCTGGCACTGGCTCCACACTCCAGGCAGTGGTGGTGGGCGGTAAACGGTTACACAGAATCAAAGGTTTTATAGTCATGAATCACCAGTAGCCTGGATGGCTTGATTCTAGGCTTAAAATAATTGATATAGATATTTTTGTAAATCTCTATGGGAAAAATGAATGGTCATGGAATTTGTTTTAGCCCAAGGAGTGTTTTTCGTGCAAAACTAATGCTTGGAATGTATTCAGAATCATGAAAACCCACTAGGAGACACGACACATGCTACTTAAATCAGAATTAAATTATGAGACTTTTGTCTTATATAGGTTGTTAATGGTACCATCATCTATTTTAGCATTTTTCAATATGTTCCGCTACTGGCATTTCTTTGGACTTTTGATATGTTGTTACTAACATATTTATGAAACAAAAAAACGTTTCTGTTGCAATTTGTTTGAGGTTAACACCTTATTATCCATAGAATGCATACTTACTAATAGGACTTTATATAATATTCTGCAAATTATAAATGGTAACTAATTACTGGTAATACACAAATTGTAATAGATATACAAAGGAAATAGTGTGCTTCTGTGTGACTGGATCCATGGAAAAGTAGTGTACAACTACTGTACAGTAACATTTTACAGTCTTGTCTCCCTGATTATTTTCCTTAAAGGACCACTTCACCACTTTTCAACCCATCTTCATATAATAGGTCCTCACTAATAATCATGATAAAATACCACCATTCTTTTCTACTCAGTCTGTGTCTCATATGAGGGCTGTGGGCAGTTCGGAAACCTCATCATTAGGCAGATTTATTTTAAACAAGATGTTTTTTACAAAAATGTTTAGATTTGTATTATTGTGAGAACGATGGCTTCCTTTTTCGCATTGCAACTTTTCAGGACTAGAAAGCCTGCAATTTCTATTAGCTTGGATTCCCCATTGATGATGTCACTGGTGGACGGGTTTGTAAACTGCCCACAGCCCTCCTATGAGACACAGAAAAGAATTGTGCCATTTTATCACGATTATTAGTGAGGACCTATTGTATGAAGATAGGTTGAAAAGTGGTGAAGTGGTCCTTTAATATATGATTATTACAGAAGACCTTATCCTTAACAGAAAATTCAGAGCGTGTCGGTAATAGACCTAATGTAATTATTTAATAATCCATAACAGCACCCAAGGTGCCATTTAGCCCCTCTGCAGCCTTATCTCTCAGTAATGTAATGTCTTGGTGAGAACCTATTATGGGCTCATGGAGTGTATTGTACAACCAAGCCTGTAGGTCCTCTCCATTACTGCGCCTAAAAGCTATCTCTGCTCCACCCCAGCCATGCCATTGTACATAAAGCTATCCACTTTGTTCAGTGGTGACATTCAAGTGTGGAATTTTCATTGAAATGCAAACTGCTAAAGAGGGCAATGGAGTGAGAGCGAGGACAGGAGGCAATGAGTTATCAGACGGGGTGAGAGGGAGAGTGCCCCCCGCGCTGAGAGTGGCTGTCAGATGCCCGCAAGGCACGACTGGCATGTCAGCTGTCGCCGTTAAAATGTGCAGCTGGACAGATCAGCGGAGAAATATGGCCCTCAGTACCCTGGACCATCCTCCCACTCTTGGGCTCCTTTACTGTCATTACGAATGTTCAGATGAGGCTGTAACCTCAATGTACAGCCAGGGGAGCATCTGTGCCTCGTGAGCTGGGCCAGACGTCATCACCGCAAGTGTGCATGACGTGAAATATGAAATGGACCTTGAATCACCGCCTTAAAAGATGCTGAGAAAATTGGCCTAATGGTACCATTAAGTTAATCTTGTTCAAACACAACCAGGAGTTGCCATTTGACCACTGTGAAATCGACTCACACACTCTTGGGTATTTTGTGCATGTACTGTGTGGCTCACCGTTAATCACAGTGGAGTTTTATATTTAGATGGCTATTACAGGTAATAAGAAACATTATGGAGCCTGCGGTCTGTCTGTGTTCAAACTGTCAGAAAATCAAAGCTGAAAAGAATAAAAAAACCTCTGTTGCTGGGTTAATTCTTCTGGTTTCTTTGTGGACCTTTTCTCTAATTGTTGCAATGTAGCTGTAATGAAATGTAATTAGTGTAGTTCCTTCAACATAGCAAAAAGAATAGTGACAGAACGAGGCCACTTCATTTAGAATCATATAGACCTACAGGGATTTCACTGACAGAGCCTCTTGGTTACACAGCCAAACAACATGCAGCATTCCACGTACTGTCCTAATGGCTCCATCAACATGCAGTGTGATCAAAAGCGGGCCCCGCTTTTGACAAGATGCTATAGCAAATCATAGCTCTCATATGGCCTCTCAGCTATTTAAATCCTAATGCCTTTCTTCTGTTCGTCATGTCTCACACCATAGTGGAGCCAGCGCCGGTAAAGAATGCAGCCTCTCTCCATTTGACATCTGAGCTGATGAGCATTCCGGTGCTACCTCTTTCTGCCATCAAGAACACTTGACAGGCTTACAATTGAAAGCAGGGCACAGAAGACGCACGGAAAAAAGTGAGCGAGCAGGAAAAGGATTAGTTTTTGCTCAGGCATAGCCTATTTGATGTCTTCCAGGTGTCTTGATGAGAGTATATATGATGGGCCATTACATGAGTGCTAAACTGGAAGCTTTTATGAAATTGCATTAGTATACTGTTACACTGTACAGTAGGTAGTCTTTGTTTGTAGCTTGCTGCTGCAAAGGAGGTCAGATACTAGTATACCTAATCATGCATGTCTATCATTGCCAGTGCATTTTCATCACATTATGGCCCATGCTTTGTAATCCGCTGTTTCCTTTGCCTTGTTGAGCACTGTTAAGTCATTTGGTTCACTCATTACTTTGCAAGCTATGTGATTTGTGGAGTGTTGACCGGATGGAAATCCCACGCAAATTTCTGTACACAGTCTAGTGTAAAACGGTGTCCACATCTATAGTGTTACACGGTGTGTTGACTGAATCACGCGCAAAGAAATCCCTTGGTGTGAGTGAGCTGATGTTCGAAGACATTCGTCTTCGGGTGTAACGGAGCACAAAGTGCCTCTGACGCTAAATCACGTTGTGGGCTAAGGCAGGGGCGAATTCAGGGTTAATATAGTTGTCAAGCTCTCCAGCTCATTTCGTTTTATGTAATACCGTGGCTGTTGGCAGCCTGAAATGCTGTCTAGCTGGCCATAAAACAGTATTTTCCGAGGAATGACCATTACATTATGAGTGGGTTGCAACTGACACAGAAAATCCGCCAGACTCTCAAGGCTGCTGTGATCAAGAGAGCGTCATTCTATCTAGACAGTGTCCGTTCAGTGTTATAGAAGCTCTTAAGACTTGTAGCCTTCTGTTTTCTCTTTTGTCCATAGTGCCAGGGGGAATCACATTGAGAGAACATTGTCCACAACATGTTTTTCACAACAATGTACAATTTAGGTAGGCTATTTAGGAGACACTCTTATCCAGAGCAAATTACAAAGTTCATCAGAGAAAATGAATTCTAGTCAACTAACAATACTGTAAGTGGTCTCTAAATAGTGTCCTAGTTTTTAACTCAATTGCGTTATAGAATACTATACGAAACCAAATTCTACCCTGCTAGTATTTCAAAATCGATTTGGAAATCTATACCCTGGACTTGTCTTTCCGCTAATACAGCATCCATCAAATGTTCCTTGGTCCATGCCAGCTCTGTTACACAACATAGTCATAAACATATAGCCAGTCCACACAGCCCTGACATAGCACTAGTATTTTGAACCCCATAGTTAAGCTGGAGCCTGTGGGTTGACTCAGGTTACAAACATCCTGCACTCTGTTGTTTCATGGTCCCTCTGCTCAAGCCAGCTCTTTAATTATGTAATTAGATTAACAAGTCTTCTCATCAAATATGCCAGGCTGCTTGCACTGTTATTTTGTATGTAGATTGATGCCTGGGGCGTGATATTTCATTACTGTTTCATTACCCCTGATATGCACAAAACATAATAATAAACAAACATTATTCAATGACTCTAATTATGATCTTTCTCTCTCTCCTTCAGATCGCGCGCACACACACACACACACACACACACACACACACACACACACACACACACACACACACACACACACACAAACACACACGCATATGCACACACACACAAACACACACATATGCACGCACACACACACACACACACACACACACACACACACACGCATATGCACACACACAAACACACACACACACACACACACACACACACACACACATCTTTATTACCATACTTGCTAGGACGTAAAACATTTAGGATTTGATTGAAAATAGCTGAAAATAGCATGTACAAGCAATAGCACTCTACAAGTTATTGTGAGCTTGTAGATGGGCAATGTTTTTGGGTGTGACATCACCACACAACTAAGTATAAAATAGGGAAGAATCTAACCCCAACCCCTAAACCTAACCTCTAAAATGTCTAATCCTAAACCTTATTGTAATTGTAACTCTATCACATATTAACAATTTGTGTTGTGAGGACCAAGACAATTGTACTCAAAATGTCTCACACACACACACACACACACACACACACACTCACACACACACACACACACACACACACACACACACACACACACACACACGTCTCACACACACACACACACACCAGCCTCTTGTAATTTATATTTAACGTTAATCAAAAATAGCTGTTTTGCTGTCATGATGTCCCCACAGCGCTGAACGGGCTAATGACTTTGACTCTATTGAGAGGCTTATGACTTGTGGTCTGTTGTGTTTGATGCCATGCTAGGGCATTAACCATTAGATTAATTAATCATTCTACAAACAGATGCTTTCATGCATGACAGTGAACAGTGTTGGACCTCGTCAGGCCCTGAACCCGCTGCCATCCAATCATCTGTCTTAGAGCACTGTTTCCCAAACAGTAGGTCGCGGACCAATTTTTGTGGTCTGTGTCCGTGACTATTGTTATTGTTATTTGCACACCTAAACCTAACCTTAACCCATGTCTAACCAATGACTAGTCTAAACTAAGTATGCACCCCTTTCAAAAGATTAAATAAATATAAAAAATTATTTCATGAAATGAAACAAAAGAGATTAAAAGAAATTCCACAAATGTGACTTTTAAGACGAAGTGGAAATAGCTCATATACAAGCTGAAAACGCGTTGCTCCATAACGCGGTGTGAGCTTGTAGATGTGCTATTTTCACTAGTTTGGGTCCCAGCCAGGGAGACATCACATTTCGATTTTGGGTCTCCAACTAAAATGTTTGGGAACCACTGTCTTAGAGGACACTAAATTGTAGTCATCCATGGAAACAAACATCTTGCACATAAGATTTGACTTATTTTCCATATTGAGCTCCCTGAAATATTAATATATCAGTGATTCTCAAACCTTTTTTATTTATTTGTATTTTTTTTGAAGGACACATACTGTAAGATACATTTGGAACCCCTTCAAGGAACAGTGAGGGTCCCCAGACCCCACTTTGAGAACCACTGCCCTGTATCATGTTGACTCATCTTCATTAAGGAACTGGCGCTTGAACCTCTAACCTTCCGCTGAGCTGTCTGGCAGTGTCTGCAGAGGGTAAGGTTATACGGAGGAGATCCATGGCTCCATGCCGCTTCCCAGCTGCTCCTAAATACCCAGTATCTCTCTCTCCCTCTGTGCAATGGACCACTTCTAATGACTGCTTTTAACACACACACACACACACACACACACACACACACACACACACACACACACACACACACACACACACACACACACTGTTGATCAAGTCATTTTAATCAAATGGAAATCAGAAGAACCAAGGGAATAGATCAAATTGTCTGTCTGTCTGTCTGTCTGTCTGTCTGTCTGTCTGTCTTCTTTCTTTTTTTCTTTCTTTTCCCGGCCATCTCGGATCTCGGTTCCTTTAACTCATGCTGTTCTATATGTGTTGCAACAGGAGGGCCGCACAGTATGGACACAGATGTGCACCATAACGGCAGCGTTGTTTGCATGATCGCACGCCAGTGTCGCAATCTCAGTACATCGTACACCAGCAGGGTGTAAAAAGAATTGCAGTGATATTAGTTTGGCCATGCCAGGCTAGTCTGTTGTCAGTGTCACTGCTGTTGTAGCCTACTGACTCACCTGCCAGTGAGGAGCCCCCGTTGGGAGGATTTAGACTTTCGTCCTACTCCTCCCACCCAACACTCCCATGCTGACAGGTGCCGCCCCAACCTGAAGAAATAGTTGCAATGACAATTATCAAGCTCCTCGCCCGGCTTCCCTCCTCGAACACGGGCCAATTGTGTTTGTATATATAGACGCTCAACAAAGCCGGATGCACCACAGTGGAATTGAACCCACAACCTCTGCAGTGGTTGCCAGGCACTTTACTACTGCCCCCGGGCCCCGAGTGCCATGTTTTCCAAGTCTCGATGCTAATGACAGAATGCACTGATGAGCCGTTATTGTTCGTGATGCAGAGCTAAAACCATTACGTTGTTTTTGTTTGCTTGCATGCAAGTATGTTAATGTGCCATCACTGCCATGTGACTTCATGCCGCTTCACAGCTGCTCCTAATACCCAGTCTCTCGCTCCCTCTGTTCAATGGACCGCTTCTAATGGCGGCTTTTATCTTTCTTGTTGCTGTTCAGTCTCTCAGTTGATCATGCCATTTTAATCAAATGGAAATTAGCAGAACGAGGGGAATAAATGAGTCTGTCGGTCTGTATGTCTGTCTGTGTTTCTTTCTTACTTTCTTTCCTCCTAACTTCCTTCTGCCTCTTTCCCCGACCAGCACGGTTCTTTTCTTTGTTGTTTACCTTGCTTTCTTGTTGTTCACCCAGACAGGGAGAGTGTTGCAACTGCACCACACACAGTGCGGGGCACAGGTTTGCACGTACAACAGAATAACCACCGAGGACAGCCCACAGAGCTGTTGCATGAACGCAAGTCGTGATGCAATCTCAAACCCCAGCAGTGTGTTGTTGGCAGAGAGTAAATTATGTTTTGTATGAGAGAGTCATAATGCTGATGCCGGAATACACTGATGCTGTTATTGTGTTCATGATGCAGAGCTGCTTAATATGAGCGCACTAGTGTGCAATGTTACTCGAAGGATACTGTCCACCCCACCATCATTTTGCAAAAGACATCTAAGGTCAATCTTAAACGGTGGGCACCGAAGCTGGAAGCAAAATTCTTGCTTCTTCCAACTTCTGCTTCATTTGAGCTGCTACAGCTGTATGTGAGTGGCTATACATCTCTGTGTGTAACAGTGACAGATGGATGTGATGAGATTGCACTTAGCAGTCTGCGGTTCCGCTTGTTCCCTGCCTTTCTCCTCTTCTCGCTCCTCCTTGGGGAGCATATGGAGTCGGCTCGCTTGTCAGGTCTGTTTGATCTGGAACAACTCTGCCCAGGATCTGCGCTTTGAACACCCTGGAAGCTGTAGCAAGCTACTCATCCTTTTGTTTTAGGCCAACTGTACTAGAAACGAAGATCCCTTTTCCACATAAATTAGCTGCCAACTGTACCAGCTCTGACTTTAATATCGCTACAGAGGTGGCAAGGTTTTTAATCATTTTTTTCCAATGTTGCAACATATCATTTAATAATTAATAGTTATCATCAGTATTCTTTTTTTGGTAAGTGTGTGTGCATATGTGGGACGGCCGAATGTCTACATAAATCACTAATTAAGTGTATTTATGTCCCCCGCTTTCAGTGTGACAGGTGGTCAATGTTCAGCTTTTCTACACTTTGAGGTGTAGCAGAATGTGTCATTGATGGTCACCAGGACACACAGTGGCTACGGCAGTTGAATTGCTCTTCCCCGACAGTAAAATCCCATGTATAAATTGAAGTCTTTCAGAGTTCATATTACGCTATGGTTTTACTGTGCAAACACATCACCGGTTAGGCATGAATTATTCATTTTTTAACACTGTGATCACAGAATTGACGTTGACGAGTCTCTGATCATGTCTAAACTGTCAGAATATAATCCTCTACCTTGCAGAACGCAACTTTTCGTTTGACTCTCTCTCATGCTCTCTGTCTGTTCTGTCCGTATCATCAATTTCAATCTTTCAACAATGCCCCACACCTCTGTCTCCCTTTCTCTCTGTCTTCAACTCTCTCTCTCCCTCCCCCTCTCTTTGGCTCAGCTTTTCTTTGTGTGTGACTTGGAATGCCTTATCAGAAGCACTTTGGCAGGCTCCTCTAGCATGGCAGAATAAACCGTGTCAGAATAGCCTTTTAATAATGTGTATGTCAGGCTTTAGTTGTGCTGTGGCAGTGTCTCAGGAGGTAGAGCGGCCGCTTGGGAAATGAAAGGTTCCCATTTCAATCCTTGGCTCCCCTGGGTTATTGTCAATGTGTCCTTGAGCATGACACTTAACCCCTCTGCAGTTTGTGAGTGTGAATGTGCTCTAATGCGCACATTCTAAGTACTTTGTATAAAGGTGCTGGTGCTATATACATGCACCATTTATACCATTTAGTTGTAATTGTCTGTTTGTGTGAAAGTATTTATTGCTATGCATAGTGTGTGTAAGTGAGCTGTGAATGTTTCTTGGACAGCTTTTTACACCAGTGTGACTAAATCGGTATGCATACTGCCTATAAAGACAACATTATTGTCCTAGACAGCTCTAACGCATTGACATCGTTATAAATTCATCTTTAACTCCCGTTCCCTGCCGATGTTTTCACTTTGAAGAACCACCACGCCACGATCATCGTTCCGTTTCATGAAAATCCTTCTTATAGAGAGATGACTTCCGCACACCCGGTAGGTTTGGAGCAGGTGCGATGATGACGAGGCATATACAATGTGAAAGGAGCTAGGGACACCCGCACACTGCCACTTGCTGGTTTCAGAGCATTTTATTAAAGCAACGTTTCGGTCTTGCGACCTTCCTCAGGCTGAGGAAGGTCTGAGGAAGGTCGCAAGACCGAAACGTTGCTTTAATAAAATCATAAAATGCTCTGAACCCAGCAAGTGGCAGTGTGCGGGTGTCCCTCCTTTCACAATGAAAATCCTTCTTAAAATGTTGTGATTGTGTAATTGTGTCCTTAAAACATCCCGTGGACCTGAGCAACAAGGAACAGCAGCGTCCGGATGCGGCCATTAGGAGCCATAGACTAACATTGCGCCTCAGTTTCCCAGAAGCCCTAGCAAGTCAGTGTGACTCATCGATTTCCGGTTACGTCATCCAAGCGCCTCATCCGCGTCACTCAAAAACAGGGAATGTGTTAATTGGAAACTTACATAACAAAATGCATAACCAACCAACATAGTAATAGAAACATGCTCCAGTACAATGAAAACAAATATTTTATTTTATATTTTATATTCCACCAATTTTGTCATTAACTCTATCTCTACCGCTAGCTGTTAGCATAAACCCAGTGCCAGCATACGCGTTCACTTTAAAAAGTCGGAGTTTGCCCACCCCCCACTCCCCACACACTCTCACTACACACACTCTAGTATCATTGGAACACGCACACACTCTTTACCTTTCGTCAGAAGCTTTTACATGGCGGCAGCGTCGCGGACGTATGCTTTATGTAACATGATATCATAGGGAGACGTACAATAACACTCAGGTAGTGTTAAGGTAGTTCTGCCAAAAGCACAGGGCAGACTCACAGTTAGACTGTAGCTGCCCCGATCCGATACAGATTTTTCCCGATCCGATATTTATATTTTTATAGAACACTTATGCCATATCACAATAGTAGGCTACAATATCCAAAATCACAGACAATATCCAGTCTAATATCATAATATGGATATAGGCCTAATATTGATACTAGGGATGTCCCGATCACGTTTTTTTGCTCCCGATCCATTTCCGATCATTTGAAAATGATGTGATTGGCCACGATTTCCGATCACATGATCGGATCGGGACAACCCTAGTTATAACACAAACAACGACCACTAGGCCCAGTGGAGACATCCACGGCCCCCACAGCCACCAAATAGCACAATGTATTATAAAAACATTATAAGTGATGGTAAATTATATAGGTTAGATAGATATAAGCAACCCTATCATTTCTTCCCAATCTGTCTTAACGATGGTTGATGGAGTCGACACTTGATTGGCAAACGAAAATATCCCAGCATCACCTCGAAGCCAACTTCAGAGTTTAATATGCAGATGCTATCCTAAATAAATGTTCACTGGACTGGACTTGATTCTACTTCTAAAAAAGCTAAAAAGCAAAGGATGGAATTACAAAATGAAATAGATACACTCACAACCAAAAGTTAAGCTAAACGAAATGCCAATGATGAAAAAATACCTAAATTGGAGGAGGACGACATTGAGTACTGCCATTGAGTATTGCCATAGAGTACTTTTGGTCTCTTTAACATCCACGCTCTCAGGAAACGGCAGGTGTGTTTATTCACCTTGAACCTGCATAAACCTGCTGAGGATAGACACATCAATGATGGTTTGAGCGCAGAGACACAAACAAAAGACGCGATAGGGGAGGAAGAAGAACTTGCATTACTCCCTCAGAAACGTCTGTCTGTCTGCCTTTCTATCTAATCACTAGATTCTAATGCATCTACGGTATGCTGTTGTTTTAGCACCATTATTACATGTATTAGGTGTTGGAATGCCACCCACAGCTGGTAAATAATTCATACTGATTAGTTGTTTGTTATTCCCTGCTGAAGACTTCGGCATTGGTCTGTTTGATTGCCTGTGCTGGATATGTTTTCAGCTGAAGATAGAGTGCCTCGGTTTTCTTTTCTCCATGGTTGTCTGCACCACTTGAGGGCTATTTATCAGACTTCCAGGGTTCTCTTTTTTTCTTTGGAAGTTTGTGAAATTATTTCCGTCTATCTGTGTGTGTGTGTGTGTGTGTGTGTGTGTGTGTGTGTGTGTGTGTGTGTGTGTGTGTGCACTCGCGCATCCAGCATGCTCTTTCATCCAAGCTCTAGTGCATCTATGTTCCTGTGTGGTGTCAGTGCAGATCTGTTTGATATGTAGGCCGGGCCCAATTATCCAGGGTCCTCAGCAGTACACAGATATACCCTAACCAGGCCCATGGCATGTTATTGGATAAAAGACCATCACTTTGTTGGCCAAATTTTGTTGACACCAAATTTTGGTGTTCAAAATGAACCGGGGCTATCGCTACGGTTCAGTCTCTATCCTTTTAATACTCTATGATCTGCCTCCTGTTGTCAGAACAAGCTCATCATTTTAACACTTTCTGTACACTTTCTTTGAATAAAAAAACCTTCCTCGTTTAATCATACAGTAGTACCTGAAGATCGCCTAGCAACCGAGAGCTATCCAGACGGTGGTGAAGTTGGCAATCTAACTTAATCAATTAAAAAAAAACGGAAGTCGTAAAAGTCATCCTTGGCAGTTAGGTCCATTGGAAATACTCTGAGAGCGAATGTCGTTATCGGAGGTTCTCTGTGGGGTATTTCATGGTCATTACATCCAGCACCTGAACACGTTCTACCAGATGTAGAAGTGGAGCGTGAACGCTGAGAGATTAGATGAGTGCTTCTCCTCCGGTGGCTCTCAGTCCCTCTCCTCTCAGTCCTCTGTCTACTGCCCTCCGAGAGAACAGCGTAGCTGCGTTGCCAGATTCTGCGAGAGAAATAAGCAACCAGGTGTACATGTATGTAAACAAGCCCAAAAGAAGTGACTATAACACATGGACACAACCTATACTGTATATATGCATTGACTGTTTGAAAATAGCTGATCTACAAGCTCACATGCGCGTGTGTGTGTGTGTGCGTGTGCATGTGCGTGTGTGTGTACTCGATACGTACCGAAAATGTACCGAAATTGAAGTTCGATTGTGTACCAAAATCAAAAGCCGTATCACGATTATCCCTTATGTTACTCCCGCACTTGTGTGTATTCAGGAAAGCGATGTGCTGTTGTTTACATTCCGCGCATTCCTGCTTGCGACAAAGCAGGAATGCCCTCTCTAGTGTTGTTGCAACCGAAGGTCGCAGGTCACTATGGAATCGTGCATTTCCCGTCAGTGTGTGTGTTGGTTGGTTGGTCGGAGTGAGAGAGCACGTGACAATCGTGACATCATCAGGGATGGAGCATGTGACATACGTGACATCATCCGGGATGGAGCATGTGACGTAATCAGGAATGGAGCATGTGACATCACGTGACATCATCAGGGATGGAGATCCCTGATGTCATCAATATTAAGCCCATATATGGAGATCCCTGATGTCATCAATATTGGCCAGCAACTCTACATCTGACCTCAAACCTCAAACCCTTAGATCTCCATATATGGAGTTGACCTGTTCTGACATTCCATATGTTGATCCTTCCCCATCCATCCTTCCTCTTCGATGTCTCCCTTTTGACTGATACCTGTCCATTTATACTGTAGACAGGCCTGCCCCAAATGTATTAGTGCAGCCACGCCCGGCAGCCGGCGAAAACTAGAGTTCTTAACAGGCCCGAAAATTAAGATCTTACCCCCCTTGCCAAAGCGCCAGCACTCGCCCAGCAGTCTGCTGTCACCCAGGCAGATATGTTGATCTGACCCCCCATTCCAAAGCGCAAGGGTGAGGTCGCTACTCACCCTCAGTTGTCTTACTGGTATTGTATATTCCCGTCTGCATTACCTGCATTTAACCATCTGTGATCTCACTTATCTGTCCAGTAAAAAGATGACAGCCAACAACACAAACTTCCATATAAATCTTGCGGGTTGCATTCAAGAAAAAATGACATGGCATCTTGTTAAAGAGAGCTGGCTCTCATCACCCTCTCAGCCTGAACACTGGTCTACTCCTGTTTGCTAAGCAGTATAGTAGCCCAGTATGCCAGGACTTTCACTGTCTTCTCTTCGTCTCAAAATAGCTGTGCTACAAATCATTGATTGATTGATTGATTGAAGAATTTATTAACAGTTTGCAGAATTACAGTACATTTCAAGCACAAACTCAATACAAAGGCTGTTAACTGTGAGTGGACGACCCAATTAAGCATTACACTTGTTTCCAATAGGGTCCACCATGTTCAAATCATCAAAAACATTTAGAGACGTACAAATAGACGTACAAATAGACACTTCTATATAGACAGAACAGGAATTCATCATAAAGGAGGTAAAAAGGGAAAAGAAACATATACAGTGAGGGAAAAAAAGGGGTGGGCGGTGGGGGGATTCACGTTCAGCTCCGTTAATTTGTTTGTTTTCCTTGGAGGAGCTGCGTTGGGTCCCCAAGTCGGCTCCGTGGCCGTACCTTGAGTTGGCTGTGTGGCCGTGACCGCCTCTTGTGTTGGGTCCCCAAGTCGGCTCCGTGGCCGTACCTTGAGTTGGCTGTGTGGCCGTGTCTCTTGTGTTGTCCTTGCGTTGTAGCTAAGGTGTTCAAAACACCTCTTCAAAAGATAAACCCATTACAAGTGGCTTCTGTCCATACCTGTACATCTTAGTACTGTATAGCTCCCCTACAGAGCTGTTGTGTGACGTGCGCACAATATTATGTTTCATTAAATATGCCATTTATAATATTATGCTATAACACCTTTGACTCATTCTGTAGCCCGGAGACACACCATTTGTGCGACACAAGACTAACACACTGTGTAAAGTACACACACTCCGTTACCCGCCACTGATAGCCTGCTTGTATGAGGAGCGATCCTAATTATAACCTTAAAACTATCCTATCTGTATCGCGTTCACAATCACAAGTTTATGCAGTGTGCGTAAAATCCCGGCGCGGGCATCAAAGCCGGCACGGGAGACTCCCTATGCCTCCCACGTCCCGAACTCACTTCGTATGAGGTGTCGGGGATTGAGGGATACAGGGGAAGATATATAAACACACTCGCAACTTTTAATCTATGGCTTTTATGAGGCAGAGATTTATAGCTGCTTTTCCACTTATATGTGTACTGCGCAAACTCTCATGAAGAGCATACAATTATCACATTGTTCCGCCTGCATGAACCCGTATAGAATACCGGGACGCAAGGGGTTAAATGTTAGAATACAGTATACATGCGTGGCCAATGTACTTCAACCGGCTCCACTGAGACGTTGAAATATAGCCACTTTGACCTCTTTGGACCGGCACCGTATGTAAGTCTCTCCAGCCTGTCCTCCCTTTGTCCTCCCTTTCTCCTTTCAGTTGTTAAATCAAACTAAACTTACCCCACGGTGTGACAGGAAAAACACAGACAACGGACATACTGTATTATTGGCTAATCAATAACACGGGAGGCCATCGTAGATTACACTGAAGTATAAAAATAGGTTTATTCAAGAATCAAATGAATTTACAAAATAGTGAAAAGATACAGTAGGAGGCAGAGTAGAACAGAGTCCTCGGCCAGCCTGCAAAAATTAACAAACACAACTCCCTATTCTTGTTATCTGGTTGAGTAAGAGATAAAGTTTAGAGGCACGCAAGCAAAAGTCTTCTGACTGAACAAAGGCACGTTCATACTTTTAACACCTTGGTTCACATAGCGTCATTTTTAGAGCTATGACCCTGTCCAGGCGTGCTCATAGCAAGGGGCACGAGCGAACACGTCCGTGGACACGCATCTGTCCAGCGTGAACGCGTAAAGGGTTCCTTCAGTTCATTTCTAGCCAAGGTCAACAGCGTGAACGCGTAAAGGGTTTCTTCAGTTCATTTCTGGGTTACTTCAGTTCATTACTGCTGCTATAGGAGAAACACAATATACAGCGACTGCAATAATGTAATGAATGCATACAGTTGAAGAAGACTTAACATAGCAGATTTAACCCATCGGCTGCCTTGCAAAAACACTGTTTCATGAGTATAATACATGTGGGGTCAGAACACATAATTTAAAACAGTATTACAGTAACACAATAGGTGAAAGTCATGTGCATTGTGTCACACAAGCATAACATATGTCCTCGTTACTGAGACGCTCGGGGGTGGAGATCTTTGGGGCCACATTGGGGCGTCACTGGTTCGCCACTCACAACACATCTTTCTCTCTTTCTCACACACTGGAGCGTTCTGTCTCGCTAGAAGGGCATAGCCATATAGAATTGATTGCCTGCCTTATGTTCATTTATTTGTCCCCGAAGGGCGACAAACAAACTACTGTAGAACGGTCCGCCGATCTCTGCCAGGGTGGGTTGTCTACCCAGGGTAGCAAACTTTGGAAGTCAGTCATCTGAAGTGAATGTGAATCTGAATCTGATGTCAATGACAGTTGATGTTGAAGTTTTATATTAACACAATCAGCGCCAGGATTTCTTTCTTTCCAATCAAGAGTCAATATCCTACTAATTGAAATTAAATAAAAAACAAATATCGGTGTCCTTGAGCAAGACGCTGAACCCCTGATTGCTCCCGATGTGCAGGTTGGTGCCTTGCATGGTTTCCTCTGCCATCGGTGTATTAATGTGTGCGTGAATGGGTGAATCTATGTAAAGCGCTTTGGATGAAAGTGCTATATAAATGCACCATTTACCATTTATACACACACACTCACTTTTGATAAATCCATTTCTGGAACTCTCTTGGGCTTCCATGGCTGTGTCAAAGTCCATAATCCCTCCTCACCTTGCCTAAAGCATCTTCAGTACATCTCCAACAACTTCTCTTTTCATCAAATTATTTCTGTCCTTCCTTCACCTTAAATAGTCTTTTGTTGTTTCACATTTCCCATATTCCATTCATGTATGCTCATGAGGGCATTGCTGTCGCCTTTTCATTTTGTCGTGTGTTTTTTTTTACTCATCCTTCGTGGTGAGCATCAGCATATTTTCTCTTTTTCCCCCACCGCAAAAGGGAAGACGGCAGTCTTATTGCATCTCTCTGAAGACATGGCATAGATGCAGACGCTGTTGCTTTTTCCTTCAGCTCACAGCTATAAGCATGTCTCCATTTCAGCTGAAACTCATTTTGACGGTAAATTCTGGTTTAGTCTTAGTCTTTTGAATAACACACCATTTAGTTTTAGTCATATTTTAGTCATCTGAAATTGTTTAGTCTAGTCTTAGTTGACTAATATCAAAATCTTAGTCTTTTAGTCTTAGTGTTAATTTTGACAGCAAATTGTGATTTAGTCTTAGTCTTTTGAACACACCATTTCATTTTAGTCGTACTTAGACATCTGAATTCTTTTCAGTTTTAGTCTAGTCTTAGTTGACAAAATATCAAACCCTTTCTGAGTACTTAATCGGCACAAAAGTTGAAATGGGAATAAAGCATCAATTCATTGAATATTTAGGCTTTTCAACTAAGTAAATGCTTACTTTATAGCTCCTGTGCAACCACTTGATTCAATGTAGTGTAATGAATCAGACAGTGATTATGTTATTAGATTAATGAAGAGTTAATTGTCAGTGATATTGTGTGAAATCCCCTCTTCCCTGTGCCGTGAGAGGAGACCCCTCTTCCCTGTGCGCCGTGAGAGGAGACCCCTCTTCCCTGTGCCGTGAGAGGAGACCCCTCTTCCCTGTGCCGTGAGAGGAGACCCCTCTTCCCTGTGCCGTGAGAGGAGACCCCTCTTCCCTGTGCCGTGAGAGGAGAGAGGAGTTTTTGCTGAGCATTCTAATTGCCTTCCCTCCCTTACAGTAATTAATACTCTTGGCTAATTACCCCAAACTCCCAGATACACTACACTCTTATTATGTGCTGAGCTTGCCAGGATAAAGAGGCTCATAGAATAAATGCATGTACACGCATAATCGCATATATACAGTACAACCGATGCACTGTATACACTATTATGTGCAATGAACACACAAATCTGACTGCAATGCACACACACACCCTGTCTATTGCTCCATAGGGACTTCATCATCCTCATTATTGTGAAAAATACTTTTCATCCCCATCAGTGTAAATGGACGTTTGGCTCCATGTCTTCTCTCTCTCTCTCTCTCTCTCTCTCTCTCCCTGGCTCACTCTGTCTTTGTCTCTCAGTGCGTGCTGTACAAGTGCCCTATAGGGCAAATGCCAAATGCAAGTGAAATGCTCTTCCTTCCCAGAGTCCTGCAGCCGATTAAACAAACGAGATCCGCTGATGTCTGGCTCCCATCGATGGGGCAGGACACACTGCTCAAAATATGACCGATTATTATTGGGCGCAGAGTCCACAGGCACTTCTCGATGGCCCGACTGCGTGACAAAGCATTGGTGTGTAGAGACTGAGGCCTGTGCACGTTCCCTTTTCTGTTTAGTGGAGGAACGTGCCCTGGCTGCAGAGACCATCACTTGAGCGCTTCAAAACATCTGGCCATACTGTACTGTAGCTGCTGAAACGGGTCATAACAATGCACGTGCATTGTTATGTTATGTTATACGTGTGTGTGTGTGTGTGTGTGTGTGTGTGTGTGTGTGTGTGTGTGTGTGTGTGTGTGTGTGTGTGTGTGTGTGTGTGTGTGTGTGTGTGTGTGTGTGTGTGTGTGTGACGTCCTAAACTCTAAAAGTAATAGTGGAAATACTGTATAGCCAATCTACAGTACAAGCTCACATTGCGATGCTGTATGTGTATGAGATGTAACGATGAAGTATGAAATAAGGCTCAACTGGTTAACTCTGGTATTCCTACTGTACATAAATCTTCCTCAAAAGTAGCTGGGGGAGGCATCAGCAATGATGTTGCAAGAGAGAGATTTAATTTCACTGTTTGCTTATTGCTTAACCATCTGTGCACTTGTAAATTGCTTAACAATGGGTTAAGCAACTTACTAATGTGTTTTTGTCTGTTCCAAGCTGCCAGCTGTCCCACCATTCTAGGCAGCGGTGAGATTAAAGCTGAATATAGGCTAAAGATGGGGAGTGGGCCGGGCAGCGCTGCAATTCCCACCGGCTCAGGATTAGAGGGTGGGAGTGAATAATAGGACATAGTAAACAAGCTCGCTGAAATATGGACAGCGCAGCAAGATATACAGTAGACGTATGCTCAGTACATTTAATCATTACGCTGGAATCTCTGAATGCTCAGACAGGGACAGTTATATGCATGTAACGATATATCGTTACATGCCTATTCCTGAAGAAACATGATGTATTGACTATTTTGAATTGCACTTTTAGCATTATGACATGTTTCTCCTTGCTTATTTTATTATTAGCTTCGTTTCATTGAATAGCTCATGTTCTTTTTTTTTACTTCTGTTCTGAATGTCCATACAGTACTTTTCCCCGTCTCCCCTTCTCCTGTCCTCATCTCTCTCTCTCTCTCTCTCTCTCTCTCTCTCTCTCTGCCCTCCACTGGGGCGTTTTTCCTACAAGTCATCTCCTTTCTCCCCTGCCTGCTCCTCCCTGTGTGCCACAGCCTTCCTCTTTCCTTCAGGTCAGTGCCTTGTCCAGAACTGCATGTCGCCAGACTGCCGTAGAACATTATAACACCTCTGACAAACAAGGTCACCTCTGGGGTTGTGTCATCATCGACAAGCTGTACTTTTGTGCTGTTTCAGTCACAGAAAAGTCAATTTTAGAGTACAGTGTCTCCACTTTGTTTTCACAACTTTAAAAAAGAAGAAGAAGTTGAAATAGTGAATAAAAGTGAGGGGCGCTCTTATCATCATACATCATCATACATGTCATCTCATTCCGGCCAATCACAATTTGCGTCCTCACTTTTCCGTCCTCACTTTTGTCTTCAATGTTTGTGTTAACACAAACCTGGAAAGCTGGGCATAGGTACCACCCCTCAAAAAACTATTTATAAAGCACATAATAATTATTACACGGTGCGATATACAAAATTTACATAAAGGAAAAAAGAAAAAACATATCGCTGTGCGCTTCACCATGTTTGTGGGTGGTAAGCAGGGAGGGGATTGTGTCCTGGTCACTGCACTATTCCTCCTACTGGTTGATCGCTGATTTGCCTCTGAAGTGTGAGGTAAGAGTCCACAAATCCCATATATGACATAGGGATTTGCCAGCAGATGTCACTGTTTTGCCTGTTTTCATTGCAGCTCAAAAAGGCTTCACAGACACGGAGAAAATCCCAGACCACAGAAAATCCACTGAATGTTCAAAGTTCAGGTTTTTGGGTGTAATTGAGGTCACAAAACCTAAAAGAAATCTAAAAATAAATGAAAATGAATGTCATGAAACCTTTAAAGGGGAATACCACTCATTTTCAACATTGAACTAGGTCATTAATATAACCTAGAGTTGTTGTGTGCCTAGAACTTGGGGGCATGTGATCAGTGACATCACAAGTTGGTGTACTCTTGTTGCGCTCACACGGAGCAGATTAAACGTTGCAGTCTACCATTCATTGTCAAAGGAAGCCAGCGACATGACGTTGCAAAGGTGCATGTGCAGAGGACGGTGGTGCTGGTCCTCCTCCCGGAGGACACCATGACGATAGGACCTTAAACCCGCAAGGGAGGGCCCTGTCCGATCACAGCACCCCGTCCAATGCACTCTTGCGTTGTCGGAGACCATTTGTAATGGGAACCTTCAACGCATGCACAGTGAGAGAAGAAGCAAGATTGGTGGAGCTAGCACACTGTGCTGAGAAGTGTGGAGTAGAGATCCTGGGGATCCAAGAACACAGAAGAGTGCACACTGAAGAGCGGATCGTGTACCGCAGAGTGGAGAGATGCACGCTCATCACTTCATCTGCGTGGCGAAACGAGGCCCAGGCTGCAACAGGGGGTGTAGGGCTAATGCTGGGTTCTCTGGCACGTAAGGCTCTCCGTCGGGTTTACCACCATACCGATAGGATCCTCATCGCAGAGTTCTCAGGCAACCCAGTAACAACAGTCATAGTCGTGTACTCACCCACCAACGTGGCACCATCTGTGGAAGTGGAGAAGTTCTACGAGGACCTTGCAACAGCAGTCCAAGATGTCCCAGCACACAACTTCCTGGCAATCCTGGGGGACTTCAATGCAAGGCTCGGTCCAGAGGACGTACCCTTCCCATACCACGACTCTACCAACCGCAATGGCACACACCTCAACGCCCTCCTCATGGAACACCAGCTCCTGGCAGCGAACACCATGTTCCAGAAAAGAACAGGCAAGAGATGGACCTTCCGAGACCGAGCCACAGGTACTGTACGTCAGCTGGACTACATACTTGTAAGGCGAAAGTGGAGGAGCTCCATCTTGAATGCTGAATCGTTCAGCACTTTCAGCTCTGTGGGCTCAGACCACCGCGTGGTCTCCATGAGGGTGCGACTGAGCCTCAGGGTCCCCAAGCCAAGCCCCAAGATCCGGCACGACTGGAAGGCATTCGCAGCCGACCCATGCCTGCAAGCCAGGTACACGGAGGAGGTTAGGAAGCGCTTTCGGCAGCTGGACAAGGGAGCTGAGCCCAGCAGCGAATACGAGAGATTCGTTGTTGCGAATGAGGAGGCGACCAGGCTGTGCGTGCCAATGCTGGACAAAGCCAGAGTGTCCATGCGGTCCAGACATCCGGAGGTTGTAGCTGCACGCAGCAGGGTGGAGGAAGCACGGCTCAACTTTGAGCGTGAACCAACCGTGGAGAGACGTGTTGTACTGAATGAAGCCAAGCAGTTTCTCTTCAGTACATACGACACCATAAAAGGAGAGGAACTGATGGAGAGCGTACAAAGAGTGCAGGCAGCGCATGGTGAACGGCAATATGGGGAGGCCTGGAGAGTCATCAATGAGATGACTGGGAGGAAGAGAGCTAAGGAGGGACAGGTGGAGGGACACAGCCCAGAGGACAGGGTGACTACCTGGTTCGGCCACTTCCGGGGGCTCCTGGATACAGCAGCGGATGGAGTTGAGGAGGATGTGCCGGCAATCCTCCAGGGCCTGGACATCGAAGATGGTCCCTTCACGACCAGTGAGCTTTCCAAGGCGAAATCCACAGTGAGGGAGGGCAAGAGTGCTGGGCCAGATGGCATACCCCCAGAGGTCCTTAAGAACTGTGACCTTGATGACCTCACCCTGGAGTTTTGCAACCTGGCACTAATGAACAACAAACAGCCTGAAATATGGTCTCTGTCTAACATCATTCCAGTGCCTAAAGCAGGGGACCTCTCAAAGCCAGACAACTACCGAGGCATCAGCCTAACTTGTATCACTGCAAAGGTTTACAACAGAATGATCCTAAACAGGATACGGCATGCCATCGACCCTCTCCTGAGGGAGAACCAAAATGGCTTCAGAGAGGGGAGAACTACCGTAGCACAGATCTTGGCACTGAGGAGAATGATTGAGGAGGTGAAGAAGGATAACTTGACTGCTGTTCTCTGCTTCATCGACTTCAAAAAGGCTTTTGACTCTATTCACAGAGGCACAATGGTGAAGATCCTTAAGGCCTACGGTGTCCCTCCCAACTTGCTCCGGGCAATAGAGACCATGTATGCAGGAACAAGGGCCAAGGTGGTGACCCCAGATGGCAACAGCGAGGAGTTTGATATCCGGGCTGGGGTAATGCAGGGGGATACCCTAGCTCCCTTCCTCTTCATCATAGTCCTGGACTATGCACTCAGGAAAGCCATCAGTGGACGAGAGCAGGATCTTGGCTTCACCCTAACACCAAGGAGGTCGAGACGACATCCCAAAGTAGTCCTGACAGACCTGGACTATGCGGATGACATCAGCCTGCTCTCCGACAACGTGGAACAAGCTCAGGAACTCCTGAACAGAGTAGAGCTGGAGTGTGCCAATGTTGGCCTTAGGCTAAATGCCAAGAAAACTGAGGTTATCACCTATAACATCTCACCGGAACATCCACCTCTCACAACAACAGGAGGCACTGTGCTGAAGGAAGTCAAGGACTTCAAGTACCTGGGCTCATGGGTCAACTCAACCGAGCAAGATTTGAAAGTGAGGAAGGCACTTGCATGGAGGGCCCTGAATGGCATGACCAGTGTATGGAACTTCAATCTCCCCCGACAAATCAAACTCAGCTTCTTCTACGCAACAGTGGAGTCTGTTCTCCTATACGGCAGTGAATGCTGGACCCTGAAGCCAACCCTGCAGAAGTCCCTTGACGGGTGCTACACCAGAATGCTGCGTGCAGTACTTAACATCAGCAAGACTGTACATGTTACTAACAAGACTCTGTATGAGGGATTACCAAGGGTGAGCCAGAAAATAACAGCCAGGAGAATGAGACTAGCAGGACACTGCCAAAGGCATCAAGAACTGCCAGCCAGCAAACTGGTGCTTTGGGAACCAACACACGGGCATCGATCACGAGGACGTCCCACTCTAACATATGTGGATGTACTCAAGAGCGATGCAGGAACGCAAAGTACCAACGAACTGGCCAGATGTATGGAGAACCGGGATGACTGGAAACGACGATGGAGGGCTCGTCTGAGGACGACCTAGAGAGATGTAGCTGTTCCAAATCAACTCACAACGGCGTCTTTGCATCGTTTCATCTGCCCGTGTGAACACACCATTTGGCTTGCAGAATACACCGATGTGATGTCACTGATCACATGACCCCAAGTTCTAGACCTCCAGTTCTAGGTAACACATAAGGGTGTTTTCAGCTTTCCGGGTTTGTGCACAGTAAACACAAACATTGAAGATAAAACTGAAGACGGAAAAGTGAGGACGCAAATTGTGATTGGCCAGAATGAGATAATGTATGATGATTGGGGGCAGCGGTGGCCCAAGGGTTAGAGGAGCGCCCTTGTTGCCGAAAGGTTGCCGGTTCGATTCCCCGGACGGGCAGGAAAAATCTGGGTGGGGAAGTGATTCTCATCACTCACCCAACACCGCTGAAGTGCCCTTGAGCAAGGCACTGAACCCCCAACTGCTCCCCCTGGAGCTGCTTAGTGGCCAACAGTATAAGACTGTGGTTGTACTGGTCAGCTCCCAGGTTTTAATGTGTGTGTGTGTGTGTGTGTGTCTGTCTGTGTGTTTCTATGTGCAGGGCGTTGCTGAAAATGAGCACCTGTGCTCAGCTACTTCCCTGGGTAAATAAAGAATTAAAAAAAAAATAATAATAATAATAATAAGAGGGGCCCTCACACAGGTATGATTTATTTTATTATTATTTCCAATAACTCTTAAGGTATATTAATGACAGTTGAATTTAGATTTTTTTTAAACCTACGTTGTTATATCAGTGGTTCTCATATATTCAAAGATTTTAACACATTTTCAAACATTATTAAAAAAATAGCAGATCTGCGAGCTGAAAGCTTGTACCTCTGCTATTTTTTAATAGCCAATATAATAGCTTTCCTGGTTTAATTGGTTAAGCTCCCCGTTAAATGTCTACAGAGTAGACATTGGCCTCCGCTGGCCAATACATGTGTTTGTAACGTGCATTCTGCTTGCATCCTAAAATGTTGTGGTTGCAACCCAGAGAACGACTTCATCCTCATCTTGCAGAGGAGGTGTCATAGTAAATATTTCACAAGAATTTAATTGCATACTCTATGTGCCAGCAAGTTCATGTTCGCCCCACTGAAGTGTTCTGTACAAGTAACCATAATTAGCTACTGCTCGTTTATTCAGACATCTTTTGCAGGCAGGGGCTCATGGAGGAGCCTTAACATGCTCCCGACTAGCAGGTTGGTGGCTTGCATGGTCGCCTCCTTTGGTGTGTGAATGTGTGTGTATGAATGGCTGAATGTAATATACATTGTGAAGGCAGTGCAGGAATGTATAGACCATTCACGAATCAATGATATATTAAGCCCTGTGCATTCTACCAGGGTCATATTGATGTGACCAGTGTGAGCAGAGAGGTGCTCGAGAGGTCACTGCTTATGCAGCTTGGCTTGACATAGATGTGGGCGGACCGGCGGATTTAAGTCCCAAATGGACTGCCTAGTGTAAATGCTACTAGCTTAAATGAGCCCCATTGGACATCTTTGCCATGTCTCCAAGAACTTTAGCCAGTGTGGCTTAGGAAGCTGTCTAATTGGGATTTTCACATTGATAGCTGATAGACTGACAGTAGCTCAGTTAGTTAATCTCTTTGTGAACATCATGGAGGGATTTCTCCAGGAACGAACTGGTATGGGGGTGAAACAGTCATACACAATAGTACTACACAGACCAAGCCTTTTTTTGCCCCCCCTGGGACCTTCTGCAGCACCTTCTGTATAGGTTGATCTGTGTGATGTGAACAGGGCCTGGCTTGCAGACATCTCTGCAGGCCTGGTTTATTAAATGGAAAGAAACTTTCTCCACCTCACTGCTGTCGAGTGATGAATTATGAATAGTTTTAAATCCGGCAGCACCGCCGGCCGGGCCAGATGATTACTTTCATTTTTACACATAGCTCCCATGCTGGCTTGCACCTCTTGTCTGACTTTTCTTTCTCATGCAATCTCGATGGATTGCAGGCGGAAACTACAGGTATATGTCTCCTCTACAGTTGCTAGCTCTCTCTGTTTGACTGCTCTGTCAGTGTCCTTGTCTTGCAAGTGTGGTTTAGTGAGTAGTTCTCATGTTCCTGCGTGGAAGTAATGGATAAATACAAGATAAAGGAGCTGTGTGTGTGTGTGTGTGCGTGTGTGCGTGCGTGCGTGCGTGCGTGCTGCTGGGCTGGTTGATTAGCAGGGGTCGGTCGTGCAGTGAAAGGCAAGTCTAAAGGACAGGGTCCTTGTAATGAAACCGTTGAGAAGGACACAGGCAGCCTGGGGCTTCAAGCTGGATTAGAGCTACAGTGTGGTTCGTGCACACATACATTGTGATACATACCTTATGAGTCACTGCACTCTGGGACCAATAAGGGCAAAGACAATGTTTGTTTGACCCGAGCAAGTGTGGAATAAATGACCGGCCACTGCGTACCGAATATGAGGCATTCTGTTCCTTTAACTCTGAAAGTGTAAATTACTGTATGTGTGTGTAGATCATTCTGCCTCCAGCCATCATGATTGCTGGTAAACAAATGGAGTCCTTCGAGACCGACTGTACCACACTGACCTTTTGATTTACAGCTCGCGCTCATTTCGGCATTTCTGTGCACAACAGATGGAAGAACACATAGAGCGCATGTGGTGGGTGGCGTGGACTTGGCACTCTCATACGTACTGTATGTCTATATATATGCACATCTGCCTGTCCCAGGCTTTGGCTTCAGTAGTTCTGTATGTAGTGTGAGCATGTGTGCGAGTCTGCATCCGTGCTTGCGTGCGGATGAGGGAGAAAGAGAAACAATTTAAGTGTGAATTACAGTGTGTAACAGCTGTGGTGTAGGACTTCGCTGGCCTCATACGCCCCATCTCTGGCATTAATGTGATGGAAAGTGTAGAGCAGTCAAGCCAACAGGCTGGTGATGGGCCGGGTTGAAGTGATGGCTGGTGACAGGACAGAACAGCCAGCCAAGCAAGTAATGAAAGCCAAGAGATAAAGTACTGGACAGAGTCACCTTCCACCAATCTGTCTAATCAGAGGCACAATTAAAAGATCACATTATATTACACCTGAGGTATGTGTGTGTGTGTGTGTGTGTGTGTGTGTGTGTGTGTGTGTGTGTGTGTGTGTGTGTGTGTGTGTGTGTGTGTGTGTGCGTGTGCGTGTGCGTGTGCGCGTGCGTATTTGGGGAGCGGTTCAGTCACTGAATAAATTACTGAAAGTCTGGAAGAGGAATGATTGATGTATTCAGTATTATAATAATTTCCCTGATTCCTCATCTCATCAGGAAAGAGTTGAGCGTGTTGTACAGTAATAGATTGAGCAGACGTCATGCATACCTAAACCACCACCTCAGGGCTCAGAGCAGGTGACAAAGAGCCATTTGCTGTGTGGTATCTCATAAATGGTCACACAGAGTAATGAATGTTTCAAGTCATTACATTTGGTAATTGATCGGGGTGCTTTCAAGGGCACACGTGCTGTATAGTAGATGTGTGCTGTTGGCTCTCTTCCAAACAATATTACCCCACAATGCGACACACGACTAAAGGACACTGACCTCCGTAACAAATCCAATTTTATGCTCCTCCACTGTTAAAGCAGCTTCCACAAGCTTTACACAATGACAGGTGCATGACTTTTATGTACTCGCCTAGCAGAGTACCGGATGTTAGGTTCATAACATGTTTTATTACTGTAATAAACATTTTCACAAAGACTTCATGTATTCAATCGCTGGTCTCAAGTCTTCTTTCACACGATGCATGATATGCATTTTTGTAAATTATGGTTCATTTTTAAATTGATGATAAAGAAGGGTATGCTTTCGGGGCTGACTACGTTGTGATTGACAAGACAGCCAGAGTTCTGCTAAGTGAAGACCCACCGCTCACTCCCCTTCACACTAATAGCACTCATTTGTCACTGAACTCGAGGCTTCAAAGTGGGTCAGTAGAAACCAGTGGCATGGTCCATTCGTCCATATTTTTAGAACAAGAAAAAATATTTTTGAGCTAATAGAAATCATGAATGTTGAATGTACATTCATTGAATGTAGCAACATGAATTTTGAATAAATTAAGGAAACAATTAGATATTCATTCTTTATCATTCTATTTAGCAGTGGTTTTTCATGTGGTCCTGAAATATGTATATAAGAACAATAAATAAGCCTGTCACGTAATCGACCCTGAAGTGATTGGACACGATGATGAATTAAAGTTACAGTGTGTTGATAATGAAAGATGTGTGAGGTTGTGGACTGGTAAGTTAACGCAGCAAAGGGTGTTCTTATCAACCTCGATGGCTCTCATTGAGTCAGTGTTCCTGACTGGGAGAGAATGTGTCACAGTGCATTACTCTGATGGACTGTGGCCCTCGCAAAGTGGCATCTAACTTAATGTTCTTTTGAGCCACAGCCCTTCTTTGTGTTAACTCAAACTGACTTTGCCTGGAGGGGCTTTTGATTGTTTGGGAGTGTTTGTGTGGGACCTATCCCCGCCACAATCTTTGCAAGGACCTTTAATCCTCGGTTGTACTTAGTTGCATCATGTCAGTGTCGCAAGGTGAAAAATGCCGATCTACAAGCTCAGGACGCGACATGTTCTGGGCTTGTAGATCTGCTGTTTTCAGTGCATGACACCGACACGCACCTAAGTACAGCAGGGTTCCCCAATTAATTTTCCTCAAGGGCCATATTTTGACTAGGGAACCAAGCTGGGGGCCGAGTCCGCACACGCGAAAAATTGGGTTTTTTATTTTTTCATTAATTAATTAAAAATTGTTCTCAACCAGTGGTCCGGGAACCACCAGTGGTCCTTGAGGGGGTGCCCAGTTTGACATGCATAGGCTACTGACCCCCATTTAATGCCATTTATATCTGGGACACCCCCCCAAAACAAAGCAAAAAACATTTTTTCAAAAGGGGGCGCTCCGCGGGCCGCCTATTGGGGAACCCTGAAGTACAGTATAAATCAGCCTTTAAAAGCAGCTGCATGCAAGGTGTCAGCCCAAGCCGATAAAACAACAGGTTGCATGCTGTGGAGACAATGAGAGACATCGCTGCTCCAATGTCTCGAGACATTGGCAGCAACGTCAATAAAAACCAAGTGGAGCACTGTTTTAAATCTAGTGTCAGGATGCTTAATAGGAGCTTAAACTAGCAGAGAGGATTTAGAACCGTGCACATTTTCTCTCTCTTGCGGTTGCAGCTTTTCTGCAAAGTCCATACTGCAGTGGTTTTCAAAGTGGGGAGATCATTGGAAAGGAGAGGAAAACTAGACAGTGTTGTTTTTGGCAGCAAATTTTGATTTTAGTTTTAGGCATAGTCTCTTGAATAGTTTTCATTTAGTTTTAGTCACCTGGAATGTTTTAGTGTTAGTCTAGTTTTAGTCGACTAAATATCATAAAATTTTAGTCGACAAAATCTACAGGTGATTTAGTCGACTAAAATGTATCTTGGCGGGCCTTGATGCACTTTTGATGCACCTTTTTACACTTAGCCGAAAATAGCCGATTTACAAGCTCACAATGCGTCGCAGTGCGACGCATTGTGAGCTTGTAGATCGGCTATTTTCAGCAAGCAACCAATTGTAAATAAATTACACTGGATATCTTGTCCACTAGTCCCTTCCTAACAATTTAGTCTAATTTGTATTTGTTGACGAAATTGTCAGTATATTTAGTCTTAGTTTTGGTCATCATAGCTTAGTTTTTATTTAGTTTCCATTTAGTTTTCGTCAGTGGAAAAGGGTAGGCGACAAACATTTTTCGTCTTAGTTTTAGTCGACAAAGTCAACACTGAAACTAGAATAATGTGCTCATCGGAGCACAGGTCTCCTTCCAGACCACATAGGTTATTGTGGGCCAGCAATGTTCTAATGCCATTCTGCAATATGGGGGACTGCAGTCAGAGGCTATGGTTATTTGGGGGTCCTATAGCTCTTAATTGGAATGGAAACATTCAGGTTAATTTCCTTTCTCCCTCTATGCTATGTTGTTTATGAAGACAGTTCTGAACGTGCTTTCCATGCACATACAGTGTCGTGTTTATGCCTGCCTATAGGTAGGGCTCTATGGGAGTAAGGTCAATAGCTCTATGTCAGTGGGTCATGACCGTGGACCGTGACGTCGTCAATTATTCAGGCCCCGCTCATAGAGGCCTCCGTGTCCACAAGCCCTCAAACGTTTCTCTCGTAAAAAATTCATTGCACATGGCAAGTCACATTCTTTATCCTCACCCCTTTGTGTCCTTTGGTTTCATTGTACAACTTTGCATAGGACAGCTAGTGAGACACACAGTAGGACATAGGATAGTTAGTGAGACATAAGACAACATAAGGCAACGCAAGAGCCCTTTGTTATAGTGGAAAGCGCTATCATCAGCACTTATAAAACCAGTATACGGTATGAACAGTAGTACAGTACAGTACAGTACAGTACAGTACAGTACAGTACATAAATATCATGGATATATAATAGTATTAGTTAATATCAGTGCTTTTGTTGCAGTGCGGAGGGCAAAACCACGCTAACACAATGTGTGCTTCCCGTCTACGCCAGTGCCAAAGAAATCCGTGTTATAAGCTTACAAGACAGGTCACTTCCGCCCGCCCCGGAAGTGATATCCGTCCATATTTGAGCCACATTGGCCGCGTTTCCCATACAGATTTCTTACGCATCTTCTTCATCTTCAAAGTTCTACGCACGCGCATAGGGCTCTAGGCTTCTGTTTGCGGCCCTCTAGGCCGCAAACAGAAGCCTTTCTGCTGCATAATTGGCTGCATGGGCAGCGAATCAGACACCATGTCCTTTTTTGGAAAACGCCATCAAACACGACAAGATAGACATAGAATACCTAGATAGAGCACAGCCTTACGTGTCATAAGGCCTCCTGCATGAATGAATTTAGAAGCAACCCCGTTTTTCCTAAAAATCTGTACGGGAAACGCGGCCATTGTCATTCCAGGCTATGCATCGTCGCGGGATGGATTCACTTTCTTTCTTGCGTGATCAAAGTTTAGACTTTTATAAGGTCTCAAAGATTGCAGCTTGTCTCATTTTGAGGAGAAAAGGGACTATTAAGCGTGCACGCGGCCGCGTGCGTGTCGGATCCTTCCGAGTGGAGGCTGTCTGACATGTGAGTAAAAGCAAAAAGAAAACACTCTCCGTCGCGGAGTGATTGGCATACATTCGGTTAAATAAGTGGTCTGCACACCGCCCCTAGTCCATCTTCTGCTGACCTCTCCTGTCAACGCAATGTCCACAACACACGCATGCACACACACGCGCACGCCGCACACACGCACACGCATGCGCAAACACACACACACACACGCTATACCCGTAGCTGTTGACGCCTCTCATCTTCCATACACAGACAGATGGGTGTGTGCGCCATTTGCGCACCACACACTCACGTTGACGAACAGTACACATGCCACACACACACACATTCCACCTCTGCCACTTGCTGTTTTCTATCCGATGCCTGGGTGTCCTTGCGGTGGTGGGTGGCGTGGCCTTGGCACTACGGTGGTGATCCATCACCTGGCTACAAGGTGGCAGGTACAGGGGCACCGATGGGAACAGGACCTGTATCTAGCAAATCAATCTTGCTTCTCTCATTCCCTCTCTTGTTCTGTGTGTGTGTGTGTGTGTGTGTGTGTGTGTGTGTGTGTGTGTGTGTGTGTGTGTGTGTGTGTGACACTGTGTGTGTGTGTGTGTGTGTGTGTGTGTGTGTGTGTGTGTGTGTGTGTGTGTGTGTGTGTGTGTGTGTTCCCTGGGTAGTGCTCAAGGCCTCCCTAAACAGACTGAAGGGCTTGCTGGTGACGGTTCCCCTCAGTCTGAATTAGTGGCATGTCCCCAGCTGTGACATACTGTATTCAGCCCAAGCACACACACACACACACATACATAGCATGCACTTTTAACACACACATTTACGGCTTATATAAGGCATAATGAGTGGGCATGGTGGAAAGTGAAATCAATGTAAGTCCATCCATTTCAGGAGTGTGCTTCTGCCTGCATGGCATCCTGAAGAGTACTTAGCTACACCCCCGCACACACGCACGCACACACACACACACACACACACACACACACACACACACACACACACACTCTCTCTCTTTCATGCTCACGCTCCCTGCAATATCTCACCTGTGTCCTACACCTGCGTCATAGTACCCTGGCCAAGGCCCGCATGGCAACGCTATAGGGGGCATACATCATGAGGGAATGGTTTCTTTGGGAAAAAGATTTACCGTTTCCATTTGCTTTTCACCTACTCAAGATGTGGGCTGAAGCATCAAAACACACACACACACACACCCACACACAGGCAGAGACAGAGAGAGAAATGGGTCGTGGATTATTAGGCAGACTTAGCTGTTTGCATACATTAAGCAGGGCTTCGTGGAGGCCGGAGTATAATGTGTTCGATTTGCTCGGGCACCAGCGGTGGCCTCCGTCTGATCCCACCTAAATGTCGGCCGTGTTGCAACAGGACGTCAAACTTAAAATAGCAAAGAAAAGGACACAATTTGCATAAACAGCCTCATTAGCTTAATTTACTGCCTTTCAACTCCCCGTTTGGTGGACAAGGCGAAAAAGACAAGAGGAGGTAGAGGAAGAGAGGAGAGATGAAGGTGAGGGAAAGCAATGCAGAGATGGTTGCCAGTGTACATGCTTTTGAGCGGAGGTAGTGGTTGAACACTGAGCCCCTTACCCTTTACTACACGTCACACAGCCCACTCCAGTCTAAATCTGGCTCTGTTGCTAGCTAACCTGCACTTGGTTAGCTTGGTCTGCACGAAAGAAAGAACATTTCTGTGACGCTATAGCTTATATATAGCTTTCTAATACTCATATTCATACACGCACGCATTCGCACACGCACGCGCAACACACACACAGACACACACACACTTCCATTCTCATTTGGTGGCTGCAGTGGTTGAAGGGTAATTGGGCTGCAGTCAGAGAACACATGAATTCAGGGTCAGTCGGGCCGCCCACTCCACTGTCTCCACTGCCTGATTTATACTCGGTTGGTCATTTTGTCAGGCAGCGGAAATAAGAGATCTACACACTTTGTGAGCTTGCATTGTGAGCTTGCAGATCTATTTTGTCCGGGGTGCAATACAACTGTGAGTAACTATGTCTAAATCGGGTTTACAGATGAATCTGTTCTTCAGGCTATGAGCTCACAGGGTCAGGGACCAATGCAGAATGGCAGTCTACTCTAGACATGCAGGACTCTCACTCCATCTAATTATAAAGAAGGCGGACAATACAACAAATCCATGCGAAATATGAGACATGCATTCCATGTGCATAGATGCATTGGAACGTGCCCTGTATGTTATAATTTAAAAGCAAACTAATGTGTTCATTTTAAGTGGCTTTGTGTTGCCATAACATGATTATGCTTGCTTTTATCAGTTTTCATGTTGGAATTTCAGGTGAATGGAACGAGGATTTAAAGTACACAGTACCATATGCTGATGGAAGAGACATTGGGTCAGTGGGTACATTGTACCCACTGACTGGCTCTGTCGATCCGTCTTTTCGCTCAGTGTGATGCACTCGGTGCCCTGCCTTGCAGCATGAATCTACAGTACACACGTCTATTGTTTCATATAACTAAGGGAACACAGGAACTTGCGGGTTAGCAGCCAACTGCTTGCAACGCTGTCTGTATCTCATCAAGCCTGCTGGTTTACAGTCTGTTGATAGCGGAGACGGCCAAGTATGTAACAGTAAACTTGGCTAATTTCATGACAGGTGCATGAAGAGCAAATAGTCTGCTAACAGCATGGCTTCCCTGTCCAACATTTAGCCATCAATATTAAGTTATTATGCAGTTTGGTAATGAAGGCGGTGCACTGTTCAATAGCAAGCTGCTATTGTCCCCACATTGAAATACAAATGGACATCTTTATGCACGTGACAATATGAGCAGTGATGGGTCTACTTTTTAGGGGGTACTAGACAAATCCTGTTTTATATAGCATGGCCTGATACAATAAAAAAAAATCACACCCGTGTGAACTGAGTGGTGCAAGGTCTTATATAGCCTGATCAGCTGTGGTCTGACGTAATGTCAGTGACCATAGTAACCATGCTCATTTTCTTTGGTCCCACGTACAGGTACACCCACGTACAGGTACATACACGGGTACAGACAAAGCTGGTTGTTGGAGTGGTTTGCACCACTCAAAAACTGCTCAACTGAATGTTGGGAGTGGGGCAGATCTAGTTGTTCATTTTTCACCCCTGTGTCAATTATCTAATGTGATCCTGGACTCTACACACCCTCCGCCAATGTGGAGAGCAGATCTAGTTGTTCAAATACCATTTTTGAGTGGTGTAAACCACTCCTACAACTGGCTTTTGTGTGCAGAAAAAATGAGCATGGTTGCTATGTTCAAAATAATTTATGACGTAATTAAATCACACCCGGGTGAACAGGGTGAACATAGCAACCATGCTCATTTTCTCTGCACACATTACGTCAGACATGATTTCATTACCTTACACCACTCAGTTCACACGGGTGTGATTTTTAACATATAGGCTGCTGTAAACATTATTCGAATTTGTTCATATTATTTGAATATCATCAAACCACCATTTAAAAAGATTTCTTGCACTGCCGTTAACTGTAGCAGAGAGTGACCTCACTGCAGAAAGAGGTCTGCCATGGCTGATGTGTTGATCAAATGCTATTCTGTCTATTCAGTCCTCGACTATGGCTCAGACTGATAGACCCTCTGTTTGAGATCCGCAGGCAACGATGAATATCCAGGTGATAATATATATACAGTATATATATATATATATACATACACAATGATTCCATATATTATTCATTGGTTTTTACATAGAGCCGGTCTTGGACAGCTGCCATGTGACATTAGACACCTCCAGTATTGTCCTTTCAATGGCAGTCAATGCATTGCTGCTGACAGAACATATAACTGACAATATCTTATCCTGTACTAAAGGCACATTACGCTGCCACCTACTACTACAGACATAATTCTCTCTCTCACTCTCTCTATTTCCACACATCTTTCTAAAAAGGGCAGGTGACATAAACACGCTTTTTTTAAAGGGCAGTTGAAATATCTTGTGTGAACACAGGGCAAGTGGTCAACAATTAATCTTCTCACAGTGTCATATGAGACAGCTCAGATCCCTCCACACCTGACCCTCAACCACTCAGACTGCACCTGTAACCACCCACCCAACCACCCACTCCCACCTCTCTCTCCTATACTCTACTCTCGACACCTGCAGCAGCAGAATCTCACAGCTTGATGCACAAGAGAGCAGATCAGCCCCCAGAGTGTTTGTTGCTTGGATGTCTGACATTGATGGTTATATTTGTGTGCTGTTTAAACCCTGGCATGTGCAGCGGCGGCACTCGTTTGGACAGGTCTATTTGGAACTATTTGCGCCTCGACTGAGTCCAATGACAGAGGTCGTATGTGTTGCAGGCAGCGCTGCTAGCCACCTGCTGTTGGCCTATGGTGCGCTGGGCCTGCCTGGTGGCTGTGGCCTGGGGGGCTTGTTAGAGACTGACTGCTACCAGATATGGGGACTGAGAACTGACCACGTGACTGGCGGGGAAATTGGAGATATTTTCTTTTTGTGTGTGCAAGGGTCTGGTGTGTGTGGGTGGGGGGGGGGGGATGTCAGGGAATGGAGGTGTGTGGTTACTCAGCTCAAATCCTGCTGTTGCAGTAACCACCCACATGGTATTTGAGGAAAGAAATCTCAAACTTGTAAACCATCTGGTGAGTTTCTCTTAGGCTAAGTTTGTCTCTCTTTAACTCTCTTTATCTCTCTCTCTCCTCTCTCTCTCTCTCTCTCTCTCTCTCTCTCTCTCTCTCTGAGATAGGCTCTATAGTAGTGACATGCTGCCTGAATAATGTAGATGAGGAGGAAAGGTCAGAGAGATGGGAAGCTGTACCAAATTTCTGCTGCATGCCAAGATGTAAGTTTTAAGGTTTTTTTTTGCTGGGCTGTTATGCAAATTAGAATCTGCCTCACTCGTCCTGTAGTTGTCTATTGTTAAGAGACCCAATGAGTGTGCTTTCGTTTTAACTGCATCTTTTTCTTTTACAGTCATATTATCTCAGTCGGTCAATCAGGATTTCTATTGAGAATAGTATATGCTGTAGTGGACGTGGGTCATTTCTATATGATATTCCTTGCGGTTTTCTCAGAATGACAATTGCTAGCTCATAATAAATTAAACGGGTGTCATTTTCGGGGACTTTTTTAAGCCACATCCTTCGCCTTTTTTTGCCTGAAGCTCAGCCAACCGCTTGTTATTGCATTATAATACAGTCAGATTTATGCAGTGGCAGATTGACTAATGGGAATCTTCACTCCCTAATCAGGCGATGGTGGTGGTAATCGGAGCATGTGTAGAATTCAGGGACATGAAAGGACTTATTAAGTCATCTGAGCCTGAAGCATGTGGGGTTAGAAAGCCCTCTGACACTATGGTTCCCTTTGATCTCTTAGGTAACACGCATCGACTGGTGGGTGCTGGGCTAGACAGAGCCCGCACACCATAATAAGGTACAAAAACGTCTTTATTTGGCTGACAATATTTCGATCCTGTTGTGGATCTTCATCAGGCCATGTCCTCGACCTGTCCCTTTGATCTCCTATAATATTTTTCTTTGCTATCATTTTGGTGGCAGAGTTTCTGTATCTCTGTACCAATCTACCCCCCCCCCCCCCCCCCCCCCTTGCAGTTATTTGGTAACTTTTTACAAAGTGTAGCATTCAGCAGTGGCAGACTACTTTCCACACTTGTTTTCCTCCTTCCCTTATTCATGACAGCACAACTCATTGGAGTTTCGGTGCATTAGAAAAGGGATTTCCATAGAGTTTATGGATGTGCTGATTCTGTCCCCAAGAAGTTGCAGCCAGCGCCTTGGGGAGATGCAAGCCGTCTGTGGTAACAACACGTGGGCGGGCACATGAATCTTTCACTGCACGTAAGTAAGAGTAAATGCAAGTGAATGTGTGCTTGCGCCTGCCTGTCAATTTAATATCGCAACACATAGTTCGGCGGACCTCCTCATGCGTAAGCTAAATGAGAGTGCCGGGTCTCATGGCTTTTTTATACTTTTCCACCACTCTGCCGTCTTCAACATTCAATTATTATGATGTTATGGAACATGTTTTCATAAGGTGCTTCCATCACCCTAGCTGATAATTCAAGGATGGATTTATAGAGGGGCTTATTGCACACATCTGTGTGTGTGTGTGTGTGTGTGTGTGTGTGTGTGTGTGTGTGTGTGTGTGTGTGTGTGTGTGTGTGTGTGTGTGTGTGTGTGTGTGTGTGTGTGTGTGTGTGTGTGTGTGTGTGTGTGTGTGTGTGTGTGTGTGTGTGTCGCAGTGACGACGACTACGTGGAGGCTGCGGGGCTCGAGCCCCCTTGATGATTTTAGGGGATTTCTAGTTTTTCTACATTCCTAACACCTCCCCCCGCCCCTGGGCATGCTCGGCCAGTCTGGGGGCGGGGGCGGAGGGGTGGCGGTCCTCCCTCAGATCAAGCATTCAAATGCAACTAGCCAGGGTGGCGTTTGTTTTCACCTGGCCAGGTAGTACTGTGATCTGCTTGTTCAGTGTTGTTGTTCACAATGAAACCAGCAGCCAAGAGGAAGAGGTTCACCCAGGGGACGCTGCAATTCGCCGCCCTTGGGGGGGGGTTTATAAGAACACGAGTGCGTGTGCATGCATGCGTGTGTGTGGGATAGGCGGGACAGGCGATGCAGGTTTCTTCCATTACGAGCCCATTAACTATGTACAATGTGATGGATAGAGTTATGATGATGCAGTCAGTTGCAGTCATGGCGAGTGACCTTGCCAGACACCAATACAAAGTCACCCATCGCCCTGTCCTCTTGAAATACTATAGTGAGCATTTGGATGCACTGAAGAGAATATACTGTAAGATGCTGGATACTTGCTGAGTGTTGTTTTGCCTTTGAGATCCTGTCACATTCGGTTACATGCATAATGCATAATATATTCTGACAACGAAAAAAATGGGTTTTCATCGTGTCTGACAGTTTTCCATTTCCTCGACATCTGTGATTTGTACCATCGACTGTGTTTGACTGTTTTTTTTCCGTGATGTATCATTCAAGCCTGTGACTGTATGCAGTACAGTATGTCCTTGCTGTCCGGTGGAAACCTTTTATGACTGGATGATGGAATCTGTTCCTTTTCAGAACCTGTGTTCCAATGGATCCAATGTCGTTTTTAATTAGTCTTAATGAGCTTTATTGGCATGAGAAAACATACGTTTACATTGTATACGTACGGTATGTGTCAAAATGCAGTATAATAAAAACAGTTAAAATGGGGAATGTATATACAGTTAGAGGGGCTACAACATTGTGTAAACAGAGCTATGTCACATTGCATTGTAATATACATGTTACAGGGTATAACTCTTTTATGAAACAAATATCAGCAATGTTTTGCAGTTACTTTGGGACAAATAGCAGCATTTTTCTCAAAACTATTTGAATAGTATACAAAAATCACACAGTGTGAAGTGAATCATCGTACATCATCATCAAGAATGGTGGTCCCTTATTGGCCAAGGGTGGCCACAAGCATACCCAGCCGATTTGCTCAGACACATATGACATTCATTGTCAATGGCATTTAATGTTTGTGTTCAGACAGAATCTACACTATAGATGTTTATAGGAGGGGCTAAGGCCCCTTAAAAACCCCTCAGATTTAAGATGTGTTTAAAGGTAGCAGCTCTGTTTACATAAGCAGTACGTCTAGTGGTCTACTCGGTACAGATAGTAGTCCTTAGGGTGGTTCTATTCCATTGTTGTATTTCTCCCAATATGTATGTGAGTCTTTTGTCGTTGGTCATAGTTTCAAACTGATTTTGGGTGTGTCTAATCTGTGGGAAATCACACTGGGAAGTCACACTCACAAGCTCTTGTTAATACTTTTTTGCTACTTTTGGGGGATATACTGCAGAAGAGTCCACTGTAAGAAAGATTCATCCTTTTGAAGATCTACTAGTCTAGACGTTCAAAAGGATGAATCTTTCTTTGCACAGTGCACATCACTGACATTAAAATTTGAATCTGTAATCAAAGACTAAAGATACTAGGCTATATGACTATGCCAGGCATGAAGTGTAATTCAATCTAAACCCAGCACAAGGTTTTCAGGCAGAGTTCTCTGAGGACTATCTCAGAGCTCTGGCTTTAATTTCCACAGCTGTGCCAGGTTAATTAGAGTCTGTAATTGTAATTCCATCCATTTAGCGTGTTTGAACACAGCTATTGAAGGGGAATTGAGTTCCATTAATTCGACCCTACTCTTCTTCTTTCCGTGTCTCTCTCGCTCATTCTCTCTGACGCCTCCTTTCCGTTCCTCTTTCTTGCTATACCCCTCCTCCCCTCTTTTCTCTCACTCCCCTTTGACTCTCACATTTTCACACATCTAACTCCCATCCTCTGCTTTTTGTGTTCTCAGGTGTCTGGCCCAGAGATCCAGCCCCAGACAGGACCAGGGGGAAAAGAAGGGCCATGGCACTGTGCCTGGGCCTGGATGCATTCTGGCTTTTTCCTGGCCTGTTCCTACTATTGGTGGTCTTGGCGTCCACTGTGCAGAGTCAGGGATGTCCCCAGCGTTGTGACTGCATGGCCAGGCTCAAGGCTGTGGCCTGTCGAGGCAATCGCCTGTCCACCCTCCCACAAGGCATACCCTTGGACACCAAAGTCCTGGACCTGAGCGGTAATAAACTCCGCTGGGTAGAGCATAAAGACCTTCTCCCATACACACGTCTAGAAGAACTGGATTTGAGCGAGAACACGATCAGTGCCCTGGAGCCGAATGCCTTTTCCAGCCTGCGGAACCTGCGTGTGCTATCACTGAGGGGTAACCAGCTGAAGTTAGTGCCCATGGGGGCCTTCTCAAGCCTCTTCAACCTCACATCACTGGACCTCAGTGGAAACAAAATGGTCATTCTTCTGGACTTTACTTTCCAGGATCTGAAAAGCCTGAGGAACTTGGAGGTTGGAGACAATGATCTGGTTTATATCTCCAACAAGGCCTTTGTGGGTTTAGTAGGGTTGAGAGAGCTAACTATCGAGAGATGCAATCTGACGTCTATCTCCAGCCAGTCTTTGTCCTACATCCGTAACCTGGTGACTCTGCGGCTCCGCTACCTCAGTATCTCTGCCCTGGAGGACCAGAACTTCCGCAAACTGGGTGGCCTGAAGGGCCTCGAGATTGATCACTGGCCCTTTTTAGAGTACATCTCCACTCACAGTCTGCAGGGCCTCAATCTGTCTTGGTTGTCCATCACGCATACAAACATCACCTCCGTGCCCACCTCTGCCCTGCGTAGTCTGGCCCATCTCACCAGCCTCGACCTCTCCTACAACCCCATATCTGTCCTGGAGTCCTGGTCACTGCGTGACCTGGTGAGGCTGAAAGAGCTGCATCTGGTCAACACCAACCTTGTGACAGTGCAGCCGTATGCGCTGGGGGGGTTGCGGCAAATCCGCTTGCTCAACCTCTCCAATAACGGTCTGATCACACTGGAGGAAGGGGCCTTTCAGTCAGTTAACACCCTGGAGACCCTGCGTTTAGACAGGAACCCCCTGGCCTGTGACTGTCGTCTGCTCTGGATCCTTCAGCGCAGGAAGACGCTCAACTTTGACGGCGCGTCGCCAGTGTGCGCCGCACCTGTCGAGGTGCAAGGCCGGGCACTCAGCACCTTCTCCGACTCCGCTCTCTTTGACCACTTTACTTGTCAGAAGCCCAAGATCCGTAACAGGAGGCTGCAGCAGTTATCGGCTCGCGAGGGGCAGGTGGTGTTGTTCGTGTGTCGCGCGGATGGCGAGCCCACGCCGGTGATATTCTGGATCTCGCCACAGCGCCGCCGCATCACCACCAAGAGCAGTGGTCGCCTGACGGTGCTAGCAGAAGGCACGCTAGAGATCCGATATGCCCAGGTGGCAGACACTGGAACCTATATCTGCATCGCCAGCAATGCCGGTGGCAATGACACCTACTTCGCTACACTGACAGTTAGCGGGCTTCCGCTAGATGCCGCACTCATGGCCAACCGTACTTACTACACTGGGGACCTTAATGACACTAATCTGAATGACACAAAGGTCTTGCTGAAGTTCACACTGGACCTACAGACCATCCTCATATCCACAGCCATGGGTTGTATCATGTTCCTGGGGGTAGTTCTCTTCTGTTTTATTTTGCTTTTTGTGTGGAGTCGAGGGAGAGGACAGCACAAGAACAACTTCTCAGTGGAATACTCGTTCAGGAAGGTGGACGGACCTGCTGCCAGTGGAGGGCAGGGCGGGGCGCGAAAGTTCAACATGAAAATGATTTGAGGGCAGGAGATAATATCTGCCTCAAGCTGGGAAATATAGACTATGGAAGGAAGGAAAAAATATATACCGGGACATTGTTTTGGTATCTAAAATGTAAATGTGTATATCTGCAGAAGGCAGTGTTGGAATTTAATATGCACATTCTTCTGTATTTCTGTTTTGTGTCGTATTATACATGATTGTGCAGAAGAAATGTGGCTTATAGTGAAAGATGTCTGAAGTAGACTGTTAAACAAGACCCAGACACATTCACTCCACTCCCTGGCACATGGCTTCGGGTCTCTCCACATCCCGCTCTTCTTCACAGGACTTCATCCCCTTCCCTCTATTAAGGACAATTCCCTGCTTCACCTAAAGGTGATTCTAGACAGGGTGCTGCTCATAGAATGCTAAGGACTTGCCAATAATTATTAGAATAGTACAGCTATTCACTGCACATTCTGACTTGCCCCGTGGTCAGGATTCTCAAATGCTATTAACTGGTAATTTGAAGCTAAACTCTGAACTTTTTGTGTGTGCGCAGCTGGGCTACACAGAGCAGGGAGGATCAGATACCTAGACTAGATAACAGCAGCGGTATGCACTCACTCTCTGCACAACACTGCCAAGTTGACTGTAAAGCACCAGGTGTTACTTGACACTAAACGCGATCAAAAGCTGTTCCCTGTTAGGTCAAGTTATTTTAAGGACAGGTGATAGGATTCTGTCCTTCCAGCAAAAATGATAGGATCGGATGCACAATTGTATGGAGACAAATACACAATACAGATTCGATTTCCCTTTCATTATGTTTTCTCAGTGAACAACACTATCACCCTCTGAACATACTGTATGATAAACAACAACAACAACGTGCATTTACACAGAGTCGGCATCGTACTTTCTTTGAGTCACTTAACTTTGTAAACCGGGTACTTTATCCTAAAGTCAGAGCAGTCATGCTGTGTACTGTAGATAGGACATACATGAAATGTAATATATATTTTGTAATGCTTGACATTTCAATACTCGTGGTTGTTTATAATGATGTACTGTGATTCATCATGTGAGCATAATTCTGCTGTTAAAGTTTAACTTTTTAATTTTAAATCTGTCATATTATATGTCTGTGATGGTCAGTGATATATTTGAGCCTTTCCCAACCCTAACCTCCACACTCCCTGGCCAGTCAGCCACATTATTGCTGGCATATATTGCAGTGCTTAAGCTTGATTTGTATTCCGTAGTGGTGGTGTGACTGGTGTCCATTGCTGCCAAGATGGGTTCTTGTTGGCACGCGCCACCGTCATACGATGGAGCATAGATGGAGCTATAGTGCTTAGTCTGTTACATTGTGAAGGACATTTGTGTCCACTTTCAGTTCACTTTCCTATTTTGGGCTTCAGTGGACAGTGGGGGAGGCCTCGGGACCAGCAGGGGAGGGACCATATCCACAACATATCGTGACATGACATTAGCAAAATGCTAATATGTCGGGAGACCTTGGATACTCGAAGAAAGGTCATGATAAAACTAAGCCAGGGAGGAGAGGGAATTACATTGCATTTATAGGAAGCCATCAACTCCCTGATCATAAAGGGATACTGGATACTGCCATAACTTGAAATTGCACATAGTTTTTAACTTTTAAGATTTTGTCCTGTGTGCAATAATGCATACAACATAATACAGACAGAATACACAAGTTCTATTGAGTTAAATAATAATGCATTTACACAACCAGTTCAGTGATTTTCTGCAAAATTGCTCAAATGAAATTAGATCTTTTTAAATGAAACAAAAAGGTCTCTCTTGAGCAGAAAATTATGCGTCCACTTTGGTAGAGGTTTGGTTTGTGTAGTTACCTTGCCATGATGTACGTCCAAATGTGGACAAGAAATCAAAAATCACACCCGTGTGAAGTGAGGGGTGCTCTTATCATCATACATAATCATGCATCATCTCATACTGGCCAATCAGAATGCCTGTTGCCTGTGATTGGTTAGCTGATTTGCTCGTTTACATATGACCAATGGCGTTTAATGTTTTGATGTTTAATTTATGTCATAGCGGAATTTTGACCTAATTTCTCCGATCATTGTCAATGGCAAAACTTGAGATGTGTGGGGACAAGATTTAGTGGACATTTGACCTGAATTCCCCTTTCTTTGTCAATGGCAAATCTTGAGACATTTGTGGGGACAAAAGGTGTTTATAGAAGGGGCTAGCGCCCCTTAAAAATAATTGCTCCAGTGATTAGAAATTGATCATTCAAAATATGCTCCTCATTAACATTGTACGCTAGAATTACATTCTAGGTTATGCCATTTTTATGTTGTTTTTTTGTGGCTTTCGCCTTTATTTTTTATTTTTTTATGGAGGGACAGACAGTGGGCTGACAGGAAATGGGGAAAGAGATGGGGGGGATGACATGCAGTAAAGGCCGTCGGGATCGGGAGTCGAGCCCGTGGCACACTGCCAGACTGGATTACCAGCCAAGGTGCCTGGACCGCTGGCGCTGCCCCAGGCCAGGTCATGCCATTTCTAATGCTCAGTTCAATTTCAAAGGCAAAGCTCTGTTTACCGAGCAATCTTCGTTCCTACTCTCACTTATGATCATGAAGTGTGGGTCATGACTCATGACCGAATGAATAAGGTTGTTGTGGATACAAACAGACTAAATAAATTTTCTCAGATGGGTGGCTCACTGGCTGGCATCTCCTTTAGAGATAGGGTGAGAAGTCACGCAGGAGAGACTAGAGTAGAGTCGCTGCTTCTTCACTTGGAAAGGAGCCAGCTTAGGTGGTTCGGGCATCTGGTTAGGAAGCTTCTCAAGCATGCATGTCCCACTGGAAGAAGACCCCGGGGCAGGCCAAGGATGAGTTGGAAGGTTTATGTCTCCAATATCTGCTGGGACCGCCTCGGGATCCCAGAGAATTAAGTTACTAATGTTTCTCTGGAGAGGGAAGTCTGGTGGAGATGTTGCCCCTGCGACCCAACTACGGATAAGCTGTTGAAGATGGATGGATGGAGTTAAATTTCTAATGACTGGAGCAATTATTTTGTATTTCTTGTCCACATGTGGTTATATCATGGCAAGGTAACTGCAAGTCAAACCTCAGAGTGCTCTTGCCCTTTAAAAGCTTTTCACACAGGACATGACACAAAGTAAACAGAAATGTAAACATCAATAAGTATTTACAATTTTACAGCATCAATTCCATTGTCAACAAAAACACAGAACTGTAACAGTTATTGGCCTTACAACCGCGTATTTGTACTTTGCAGTGCTATAAAACCGCCTTGTCTTAGCCAAACAGCAGAAATGAGTGGGATTAATGCCAATCCTTATAACTGAACTTCAAACATCGACCATTAAGCTGAAGGTGAGAAAGGACTAAGTGAACTAGTAGCCTACAATTTATTTTCGCAGACGGATCTATGTCTCTGCCGGTTTGACATCATCTCTGCACTCAGCAATTAATTTAGTGTAGCTGCTGCTCTCTGCTGGCCACAGATGATACTCATGATATTCACAAAACTACTAGAGCCGGTTTGACCTAGCCTGGCTAATAAGCCAGACTAATATCACACAACACTGTCGCGGTATATTAGTCTGGGCTGGCTCCACTTGGATTTCATTTCCCGGGGGGCGGGTTCAAACATTTTCTCTTTGACGCAATTGGTCTCAAGCATTGAACGTCACTGTACCAAAGCCCGCCCATATTGCATACCGTGTCCCGATTGGCCCGACCTGTTCTCGGTTGTAGGAAAGAGGCGTGCTACTGAGCCTCGCCAGACCCTAATCCGCTGGCAACGGCTGATTCGGTCTGGTTTATTAACCAGGCTAGGTTTGACCTCCATTTTGGAAAGTAAACTATCACAGGAGTTTGGGGGGGGGGGGCTCTTTGGTACAAGTGGGTGACAGAATTGGTGCAAAAAAAGATGAGACCAAAGCACTCTTGTAGAAAAACGTAAAAGCCTTTAATAAAGTGTCTACTGGATAGGATTACAAGACGTATGGGCCCTATTAATCCCTAAACTTCTTTGCCTTTACAAAAACAAAACATTTTTGAATAGTTCGAATAGCCAATCTACAAGCTCACAACGTGTCGATGTAGATCGGGAAAAAAAATAGTAGAAAAAAAAGGTGTAAAGCCCTAACCACACCAAAGGGTCAAGACGGTTTTAGCGTTGTCCCTGCGGTGTGATGTGTTGTTGCACGTTGACCCACGTTGACCCTAGTGATTCAACGCATGGAATTCAATGGCCCAAACCACACCAAAGGGTCGAGACGGTCCTTGTAACTCCTTGCAACCGTTTGGAACCAAGGAGTTGCATGGTGACCCTTTGGTGTGGTTAGGGCTTTAGACTGTGACGACAATAGGGACATAAAACTGCACTTATAAGTGCCTTCATCAGGGTGACTGATTACTCCTCAGTCACCCTGATGAGGAGTAGCCTACAAGAGTGCCATGGTCCCCCCCACCCCCATGCACACACACGCACACACATACACACACATCTGAAATCTCAAAAACATTTTGTTCCATGGACCCCAGAAGCAAAGATTTGAGTTAAGAAATTAGTGTGTGTGTGTGTGTGTGTGTGTGTGTGTGTGTGTGTGTGTGTGTGTGTGTGTGTGTGTGTATTCAAAGATTTGCACACAAAAACAAATAACAGATCTACAAGCTCATACGAAGTGACGCACTATGAGCTTGTAAATCTACTATTTCTTGAATAGCCAAAGTATAAAATATTTGATTAAAGTGGTTAAAATCTAAAATGACACAGATGCTTTCCTGGTCTTAGAGGTTGCCAGCATTATTCTTACCTCATTCAGTCTAGAAATATATTTGTATTCAATCACAAAATGACACACCAATATGCACAATATCCATGTATCAATGATCTAGTTTACGGACTATGATGCAGTATGTTCATGGACTAATCTGAATTGATAAGCTTCCTATTAGCATTTTAAAGATGTAATCCGTTGATGTTGTCATCCTGTTACTGTATGTATGGAAAACCATTGTGTTTGGACATTGTTCTAGACTGTTTTGTATTGTGTTGTTTTATAAAATTGAAGCACACTGTTTATAAAAGCATGTAACATCAAGAACTGTGTCTTTGCTGTGCCTGTGTTCTACATTTCTCAGTGATCATCACCCATGACTCTGACCCAGAGGCTGTTTGAGAATCTACAGAGACAAGAACCCATTAACTTATGGGTATAGGAATACACAAAGAAAATCAGTGGTTTAAGTACAGTTTTGAGGTATTTTTATTTACTGGAGTATTTCCAATTTCCAATGCTTTTACGTCTACTCCACTACATCTCAGAGGCAAAGAACAATTATTTGAAAACCTTAGTTACTAGTTAGCCTACTTTGCAGATTTGTATTACCATTATTATTATTATTATTACAAACCATACATCATGGTCCAAAAGAGTGTCACAGTTTTGGGAGACCAAAAAAACAATCTAAAGTCATTTGAAGAATTAAGAACAGAGTTTGGTCTACCACCGAATCACTTTAGGGCAGGCAATACTTACAATTGAGACACCTCTTGGTAAGGTTGACCCAAGGCCATGAGGCCTCCACCTACTATGCTATGTTCCTTGAGGCTTCTGACTCAAGTAAATTTGCATCTAAGAAGATACCATGGGAAAGGGATTTAGAAGTTTCAATTTCAGATGATGAATGGGTTACGAAAAATGGGAAGAAAAAGTCAAGAGAACTACTGTACGTAGCAGGTTAATTGAATTTAAAATCATAATTACAATATACTGGACACCATCCAGAAATGTTCAGAGACTACGTCCGGGTACCTAGGCTGCTAATTCGTGTCCAAATCTCGACGACCTTTGCTGTGTGTCACTCCTCATCTCTCTCTCCCCATTTCCTGTCAGTCTACTTTACACCATCAAATAAAAGGCAGAAAAGCCCCGAAAATATATTTAAAATAAATAAATAATAAATATGTATTCAGAGTGTGCCTGACTGAAGGCCCTGAATGTTGGAGGTGTAAGGACAGGGATGGTACAATTTAGGCATTTAGCAGATGCTCTTATTATGGTACATTGGTGCACTGCATGCTTTGGAGCTGTCCCAAAGTTCAGGACTATTGGTTTGCTCTACATGAGAGACTGGAGAGAATAACAGGCCTGAACATCCCATTCTCCCCCAGTCTGTTTATTTTGGGGGACACTGCCACATTAGGGAATATGTTTCTCCTCCCTTAGCTCAGTGGACTCAGACTGCCCTCATGTTAGGCAGGAGGCTGGTGGTTAAGGACTGGAAAGCTTCATCTGCACCTGCACAAATCCTACACTAAAGTGGGGACATTATCACTTACACGTATCGGGACTCTGATGATGTTGTTTCTGGCCCTAAGTAAGCTCTAAGTAAGCTACATCTACGGGAAAATATTTTTGGATGACTTATTGTCTGGAGTTTTGGCTGAGGTGGACTGCTGTGCACTTTAAATTCTGTGTTTCAATGTTGTGTGTTTTGTTTGATGTGTGTTTTTTTTGTCTGTTGATGTTTTTGATGTATTTGTATGTTGATAACAGGGAAAAACTAATAAAGCACCAAAAATACATACAGCTTACCTTCAGCTATTTGTGAAAAGCCGATCTACAAGCTCACAATTCTTCCATCACTGAGGTATACACATAGACAATCCTACACACTACATTAGGTATTGACTTCTGAGCCGGCAGTATTGCACGTAGGCCTACAGCCAAAGACGAGCATCTGCTAACATTGTTGGAAGTATAACGTTAACATTTTTGTGTGTACCACTACCTCAGTAATGTCACAGACTTCATGATAAAAGTGGGTGACAAATGTTATCTCAAGGAAAGAAGAGGTTACCTATCTGAGTAGTATTTTAAATAACAATGTTTCCGGTGATGAACTGGTAACAAAAGTAATCAAGTCAACCAAACGATTTTGGGCAGGATCTCCTCGTTGGTCAATAAGAATGCACTGAGGACAGTTTTTCTGTAAGTATACTTTTACTGCTCCTAATATTGATGATTTCTTGTATACTATTGTACTGTATATGACTTTATTTGTCTTCATGAATTGAATACATAGGACCACATTGGAAACAATCCCGCAATGCTTTTTTTGTTATCCTTCTTGCATTATTGTATAACTGTAACGCTGTACTTTTTGCAAACTGTTAAAAATATTCAATCAATCATACTGTCAGCAGTTGCTCATAGGCACACCATCTGACCTCTATACATTTTAATCTCGGGACAGGGATTATGTTTTCGGACCTGACCGTTGGACCAATCTGCACGATCATTCCCAGTACTAGGCCAATGAATTATTCAGAGTTTCGCCTAAAAGGTTTCAGTGATTTGCATAAACGGTAACTAGACGTTCTTCTCTGGCTATGGGATTGCAGCAGCACCTTCAAATCCATACCATTTTGTACTGGGATTTGACTCTTATTATGAACATATGTACAGTAGGTAGTGGTACAGTGTAGATTCTTAGAATCAATTTTAAGTCACACACCTCTGTTACAAAATGGTTTGACAAAGACCCCCCTGATATTTTGATGTGTACTGTATGTCCATTTTGCATTACAGGATGTGTAAGGCCTACACTTGAGGAGTTTGAAAGTGTTTTTGTGTTACCCTGGAGGCACGAGGTGTACAGCTGTTGATGCTTTGAAAATGTATTTGGATTATATGGGGATATATTTAATTTGTGACATTTTACAGTATATTCCAACCCATTTACATTGTTCGGCAGGTGTGATGTTTTGAAATTGTGAGGGGGAGTTGGGACGCTGCTGGAGTCAGTAAAGGGAAGGGGAATGGGTTTTAAGAGGGTTCTTTTTAGTCAACTGTTAGCCTAATTTATCCTCTGTACTTCCAGAGTCTCTCTAGGTCCTTTCCTGATTTAACCACATCCACAGCCACTCGGGTAGTATTCAGTGGAGCCTAGAGAATATTGACTGGGTAGGTTTTGGTATTTTGTTGTAGTTTAGTCATTTTTGCTATATTTTGTATAATGTAATGAATTTGAGGGGTAACCAGATGTATTATGTGATCTATGTAGGATGACAAGTAACTAACCTACAACCTTTCACGGTTTTTCCCACCGTGCCATATTGTATTTGAGAATGGGTTTTACCAGATTGTTTGTTGGGCCATGTGCCATAGTGGTGTTGAGGACAGGTGTATACTGGGCCAGTAATAGTGCATGGTTTGGATTTTGTTTGCTGTGATTACTTTATTTACTTTATTTGCTTTTGCATATTTGTATTGTTTTGATTTGATTGGTTTATTTGCTGTGTATCATGTTTAGTTTGGATTACCTAGTAGGCTCTGAAGACTTCACACATAGGCCTATCATCAGTCCCACTTTTGAGATCACGATTTCCCCGCTATAATAACCCCTCTTCCCTTCTGTATTTTTATATATTTTTTTTTTGTTAAATAAACTTGACATTTTTGTTACACCAACCTCTGGTTCTGTTCATTCTGAACCTGTATCAAATTGGGGAATCTTGCCTTGGTCAGTTACATTGTCACAGCATTACAGCATGTACAGTAAGTATATGGTTAATGCTATGGTTAATGTGTTTGTAGGATCCCTCACTCCTATATTTGTGAGGGTGGCATAGTCATTTCATAATAAAGCCCTGCTACACTTAAAAGATAAATAGACAAAGAATACAATCTACAAGCTCACAAAGGAGCTTGTAGATTGACTTTTTAAGACTTCAAATTGTTAGAACATTTGTGAAATCTTTTGTTAAGATGAATGTGTATGGCCGTAGCATTTTTTCGTTTGTTCTTGTTTTGTGGTTTTCAATGATGCACTTCAGAAACCTCTCAAAGAGGAAGTGCAGGCCCAGAGGCTGATATAGAACCCATGCAATACCATTCAGCGTATCAGGAGGAGTTTCAGTTCTGTTAAAACTGTTAGCAGAAGGACATGTGATTCTTACAGCTATACTTTGATGAACAATATGTGACAACTTGGAGCCAGTAATGAGGCAGCTTCTGATGAAATGGAAAAGAAAAATGATACTATGATGAAAGCATCTGCTTTAAAAAAGAAATAGATGATTGTGTGTGCTGATCTTTAATAACTATATACTCTAGCTGTGCCATATAGTGGAGCTACTAGATATCACCAGTTCGGAACATTTACCAACCGCTTGAGACTCTGGTGAAGCACTGTAATGAGATTATAATAAATCAAATCAGTAAGCTGCAGCTCCCAGTGCAGCTGTGCAGGGAAGAGAGCACTACTGTAGAGCCTGAGGACAGACTGAAGCATGCTTGTGATGTGCAGGGATTATAACATGGAAGCTTCCTCACACCTGAGGCCAATTCTAAAAATGCTTTCTAAAAAACATTTTGCTATATATTTAGTATTAAATTAGCAACAGCGTTACACAAAGGTGTTCCCTGATTGAAAGGTGTAACAACATATAACAGTTAGGTGTTCCAGGTCTAAATGGGTTAAGTCAAGTCACATTATTTTCCCAGCACTTGGTATGAAACACACTGAGATTGATTGATTGAATACTTTATTAACATGATTATTAACAGTACAGTCAAAGGTTATGCCAAAAGGATAACACAAAAAGGCCCAGTGGCTTCCACTGTGGTCCATTGTACTCAACTCATCAGTAAGAATACCAAACAACTTGCCCTTTTACCAACTCGCCCCGGGCGTACAGCCGGCGGAACTGTGCGGCCTGGTATTCCTAAAGTAACCTAAGTAAATTATGCGGTTAAACCTAACCTTATTCCTCAGTAAAGCTATGCCTAAACCTAACCCTATACCTAAACTTAACCCCAGTAAAACTATACCTAACCCTAAACTTTTATTCTCAGTAAAACAAAATAAAGAATACCCCAACCGCGGCACCGAGCGGTCGGCGTGAGGTCGGCGGAAAAAATCGAGGGGTGAGATGGTTTAGGGGCGACCGTACCTGATACCATCAGTAATACATACAATACAAAATGTACTACAAAACATATACTGGAATAAAGCTCAGTAGATTCATAGCGCATATATACAGAGAAAAGAGGTCATCAACCACACGCAGTGGTTTCAGGGGTGTGTGGGTGGTACTTATGGAGTAAGCTACATGCCAATGTAGTGGTTAACATATGCAGGTAAGCACTTCAAAGACACTTTAACTTATAGTTCCACAGAAGAGACCTTATCGGTAAATTTCCACTGATGAATATATCTCTGCTGTCAGGAGGAAACCTCATAACTCCAAAATGTTAATTTGTCAGGAAATGAAAAATATAATTTTTTTAGGAAATTAATAAAACCTTATAATTTTTAAACGATGCAATACTGCCTCATCAAAGTTGGTGTTGTGACTTTAGATATTGTTGTCAATTACTTGCATGAGAGAGAGGTGGTGGAGTTCTGCTTTAGCAGACAGTTTGAGAGTCTAATGGAGTTAAGAGGTTTTGTCCAATGCGTTTTTTATTGGTTCAATATTTTCGAAACAATACACAGACGTAAAGATATATTAATAAGTAATTTTCATGAACCTTTCCTCCCACAGATGACAGCTAGGAACTCTGGCATCTACAGTATTTGAAGATACATAAAAGAAATGCCAGAGCTTCAAACTATTTCTGCATTCACAAAGACTATAGAACTTTCTCTGCTGACAATCCAATTAAGGTTCTAAAAACAACCAAAATTACCAAACCAAACAATGAGCAGTACATTGGCACCACAACAGTAACAACACCATTCACCTCTTTTTCCACTTGGCTTCAGATCTCTGCCCTCCTGTGCATCAGGACTCAGAGCAGGAACTGACACTGCGGGGTATCCGACGCAAAATAGAGTTCATACCTGATGAGATGAAGGACCCCACCGCAAAAACAATGAGGCGGCAAAACGGTCACGGCAGAAGAGGAGGGAGATTGACTCTAACACTGAACTACTGGCTCCATATTGGCTTGGCCTGCCCTGCAGCCTACATTACATTACCCACCAGAGTAACCAGTTGCGGCTCCATAACCAGGGCGCAAAAACAATGAGGCGGCAAAACGGTCACGGCAGAAGAGGAGGGAGATTGACTCTAACACTGAACTACTGGCTCCATATTGGCTTGGCCTGCCCTGCAGCCTACATTACATTACCCACCAGAGTAACCAGTTGCGGCTCCATAACCAGGGCCTCCACTCCATCCAGTCTATCTCAGCCAGTAGTGCTAGTACCCACCAGCACCTGCAGAGAGACTACTACCTACCAGGGTGGCTTCTCCCCTCTCCCCACCATTAACAAGCAACCCACAGTCCAGCCTTGCCACACTGGCCCTGCCTTCATCCCTGCTTACGCCCTCCATACCATACGAGGGTACCCATATTTAGATATGGCAAGTAGTACTAGCTCAGGACTCCTCTCTCCCGTTCTCCTTTCTTCAAATCTCCAAAGTGGCCAGTCATCATGGACTGGAATGCTGCTTCTCAGGCCCATTCCTCAGAGAGGCTTCTCAGAAGAGGTGCCAGAGCAGCGGGCTGAGGGGCTCTAGGCGCTCCACCTTGTGCAACCCTGAAGCACTGGCCTCTCCCTTCTAGAATCTTTATATCATTATCAGTTAAGAGGGTAGTTGTTACCTTTCTGTTTTCAGACAGTTATAATATTCAACCACTTTTCCCTCACTGTATATGTTTCTTTTCCCTTTTTACCTCCTTTATGATGAATTCCTGTTCTGTCTATAGAAGTGTCTATTTGTACGTCTCTAAATGTTTTGATGATTTGAACATGGTGGACCCTATTGGAAACAAGTGTAATGCTTAATTGGGTCGTCCACTCACAGTTAACAGCCTTTGTATTGAGTTTGTGCTTGAAATGTACTGTAATTCTGCAAACTGTTAATAAATTCTTCAATCAATCAATCAATCAATGTCCTTGTCTGTGTCTCACTCTTTCTTGTTGTTTCCTTCCCTCAATCTGTCCACAGTCCACATAGACTAGAGTACATTCTTGAACACACACAAAAATAAATTACCTCCCAATTTTGTGAGATTTTCTAGTAACGTAGTATGTGGATCTTTCCATGCCTGGCCTGCATGGTGGCGAGGTGGTGGCGAGGGGCAGTTACTGCAACACATGTCTTTGGCAGTTCCCTGCTAAATGCATACTGTACACTAGTGTTTCACAAAAACACTGGGCCCCTGGTTTAATTTCCTATTTTTTTTTTTTTTTTTCCTATTTCTTTTTTCAAACGCTTTTTCAGGAGGAAAAAATGTTGATGCTTTGATAATTCATTTTGATATGGGGATATATTTTATTAGTGACATTTAAATATTCTGTTTACAGAGTTCGGCATGTGTGATGTTTTGTGAGGGGAGCTGGGACGCTGCTGGAGTTGGTTCAACATTTTTCAAATTATCATTATCATTTATTTTATTAGTAGTGAAAATACCAGATCTCCAAGCGCTTGTAGATTTGTAGACCTGTGCACACCATTGCACACACACACACACACCCAGGAGGAAGTTATGTTGCTCTGGAGAGGGATGTCTGGAGCACTCTGGTGGAGCTGTTGCCCCCGTGACATGCCTTAAACTATCCATCTCATATGCTTCTATTGATTACTTTTTATATGGCATATCTCAATTAAACCCAAGCTTGCAATGTATGATTTATAATATCCATATAATACATCCTTATGTATTTTATATAAAACCTACTGGATTTTCTATCAATTATTTACGGTGTCTAAAATGCAGCAATGTTCTGGTCACAAGGTTGCAAAACTGCAATAGGAAATTTATTAAAAGCCTACATTGTCATTGTCATTTCGAGTAAGATTTTGTTCACAAAATTTGCTTGAGGATTTTCAAAATTGTACAGGTTTGTTTGTGGGTAGAACTCGTTGGTAACATCTAAAATGACACAGATGCTTTCAGGTATGCTTTAAGGTATAAGGTATGTATAGGCTTTCCCGGTCTTAATGGGTTAATATAGCATCGATCATTTTAACCACTTTAACTACATTTTATACTTTTCACTATTCAAAAATGTCCGATCTATTGTACAAGCTCACTGAGCTATTTTAATTATTCAAATGTTTTTAATAATTTTAGAATCTTTTATAACACAAATCTTCTCTTTTGGGCCCTGGCACAAAATATTTTGAGATGGGAGTCTGCGGCCAAATACATTGGGGGGAGTCCTTAAAGGTTTGAAAACCACTGTCTTATGCTACATGTACATGTATGCAAACAATTTGAAATTTAACCCTGATATTAAACCCCCAATACGAACCATGGTAAAAACAACTTACCTACAGCGTGTTTTAAGTCACAGATGAGTGATGCTACTCGAGCTACAGTGGTTGTGGATCACCTAGAATCTAGATGTTGGATTGACTCTGCAAATGACAGCAGTCAAGCTAAGCATAGAAGGCCTAAACATTGTGAATTGCAATTAAAAAATAAATGTGCACTGCAACATACATATACACACTGTGAGCTATCTGAGGAGTATAGGCTCAGTAGTCTGTTTTGTTTAATATAAATAGCATATGGGGGGGGGGTTACATAATTCAATATTTTTACAGAGGTCGCAAAGTTCCAGCTTGTAATTTATTTGCTTAACTTTTTGTTTTGTTTTTTTGTCTTTTACTACTACTTTCTGTTCCACAACTTTGAATTGTTTAAAGCCTACAGTTAGGGCTGTCATTTAAACATTGATGGGGTAGAGCAGCTTGGAAGGGAAAACATCTGTAGTCAGTTCAGCCTGCTACCATGTCCACTCTTTATGTTGTAGCGCCCTCTGTTGAGTACTTGAAGAACATGCAAGTGACGGTCCTACTTTTTAATGGACGTTTCTCTTTTCAATAGAAAATAATTAAATGTCTTACTCTTAGACTTATTCAATACAATTCTGACTTGAATGACTTGAGAATAGCTGTTACTGTTATTGAACGGCCTAAGAAAATAAACCAAAGGTTGAAATAATTTTCTGTTTTTGCCAAATGTTTCTGTGAGCCTCATGGGGTCACACAGATTAATGTGTTGCTATATAGTTAGCAGGGGGCTGCAAGCTCGATCACCTCAATAGATAGTACTGTCCTACACCAATTTGTGATTTCTGTCGATATTGTGCATATATCTCAAGTTTCACTAGAGCCAGTATGATATAGCACGAATCAAAGAGATTTTTTTTAAATACCTAAATGATGACTGAACATTAAAAGCTTTTGCCTAGCTTCTTTAGTATTGAAACACTTGACCTTGAACGTGATCTAGGTCAATAGATAGTTCTTTCGTTTAGCTGTACTCGTGTGTGAGTCAGAGTGCATTCATTAAATGTTGTCTTTCATGTGATAAAATGGCTAGCAATATAATCAAAAAGGTCAACCAAAGTACAAGATTCCTGTAGGCCTATGCCCTACAGGATCTCCTCATACAAGGTTTCTTCGACTATGTATACACCCCATGGTACCACAGCACATCAAATGCCTTTAAAACAAGGCTCCAGACATCCCAAAACAAACTGGTCAGGCTACTATACTTGGCATAATTAACCCCCAGAGCCCACCTCACCCCGCTCATTTTGATAGGTTGGAATGGCTTTAGTTGTTACAGCAACTTTCAATGAGCCTGGTCTACAAGATTTGCAACACTACTAAGATACCCATACCTGGCTGTCAAAATAGCCACACATGCCTTACTTTCAATCTTCTAAGCTTATCTCCCAGCTATTAATTGTGCATCTTAAATTATGCAGCATAGAAATTAAATTCAGGAACATAAATATCTCACTTTCCAAATTAAAACTCCATAAATGTTTGTACCGGTAATTTCAAATGATTAATGAAGTGGCTTTATGGTATAGGTGCAGACTTGATCCCAACTGGCATGCTTTACAACAAAAAATGATTTTCTGAGATAAATAATATAATGTTGGACTAACCTACATTTATCCATTAAAATAAATCTATGGTGAGTGAAATTACGTGATGGGAATTCAAGGGGATTGCCAACTTAAGGCACAGGCATGCACTTTCATTTCATTAGTAGCCACTGTTTTTCACTTCACCACAGAAAGTCCGTTGGTCTACTCACCAGGTTTAAAATATTTATAAATTGCAGTGTGATTACCCTACAGTGGCTATACTATAGTTAAACATTTGAATACTAAAAGTGAGAAACTCAGATCTGGCCTTGCATGATTTTATTGTAGGCTACACAAATGTAAAATACAAATGTATTCCATTTGTATAATGCACACAATGTACTGTCTGATAGTCAAACACACACACAAACAAAGTAGCCTAATACAAATCCTCATTTGTGGTTATCTCCATATGCAAATATTAATGTGATTATGATCTTCAAAGATGCATTCAGGGTTTTCCTCTTTAAAGAGTAATCCTATCGTCACGCTGTGTATATTTGTGTTCCCTGTTACTTGTGTTTCAGTTAACCAAAATTCAGTAAGTAATTTTTTTAGGTATTTTATAATCATTTCCAATACTTTTACTTGAATTCCACTACATCTTGGATGCACATATTTGTACTTTTACTCCACTAGGCACTACATTTATGTGAAAACTTTTTTGGTACATTACAGTAAGTACTTTTTGATCCAATACTTTTGTACTTTTACTCAAGTACATTTTGAATTCCAGACTTTTACTTGTAGCAGAGTATTTCTATATTGCAGTATTGATACTTTTACTTAATTAAAGAATTTGGAGTACTTTTTCCCACCACTGCCAAATATCCTTCAACATGTCTCATGTCAGCTGACCCAGACACTGCCCCTGGTTCTGTATCTCCTCCATGGACATGTAGAAAGGAAGGCTGGAGTAGAGCGCTGTTGAACCCAGACATGGAGACCTCCAGGGTAAAAGAAGATTGCCTTGCACTGCTGGATGACTCAGCCGGGGCATCAGCCAACCTTGAGGTGGTTGTGGGGCGATAGGCAGGGTGGCGGCAGGGCGGAGAAAGGTGGGTGTAGGTAGAAAGGCTCGGGTGGAAGAGGCAGAAGGGGAAGATGCATGGGTGTTGCTTGAACGGTCGTTGCTGGAGGGGACCTGCCGGCGTGTAGCCATCTCTGCCTCGGTTGATCTCGCAATCTCCAAGGCACCCCGCGGAGAGAGGAGAGATGACGAGGAGAAGATCGGCGGCATTATCTGCAGGGAGCTTTGTTGACCTGAAGCAAAGCTGATCTGAGGACTGATTGAATCGAAATCCCCAAAACAACCTTCTGCTGGGGCTAAGGAGACTGTGGACCCCAAAGTTTGACTCATTATTTCGCCATGCTGGCCTCTCAGGAAAGAGGCTGGACTACACCAGTTGTTGCCCCACAGACCTGGTGGAAAGAAGACAGGTGTGGGGGAGTGTAGAAGAACTGGCCTGGGTGATAAGGCCAGGGTGGAGGCTATAGAAGCTGGGGAGGTTGCAATGTTAGCGGCTGATCTGCTGGTACCTCTCCCCACGTTGCGGCACTGCAGCGTGAGCATCTCCACCCTCAGCTGGGCATTTTCTTCACTCAGAGTCGACAGCTGACTTTCCTGCATCAGGTCTTTCAGTCTCCGCTTCTCTCTTGACCGCTTGGCGGCTTTGTTGTTCTTCTGACGCTTGTCCCAGTAGGTGGCGTCCTTCATCTCGGCAGGGGTCATCTCCCTCTTGCTGCGCACACTGGGTGGCAGGCGACTGCGGCAGGCCCGCAGTGCCAACAGAGAATACCGCACAGGGGGGGGTAGGAGTCCAGGCCCAGGCTCCATCTCCTCCTCCTCGGTAGCACTGCTCTCAACTGACAAGGAGGGCTGGCCCAGAAGTCCCTGCTCATGGTTCCGTCTGCTCCCTGGTGTTGACATACTGTACCACTGGCTGCAGACTACAGGGAAGATAAGGACATATTATTATGGATGATGGCGTTCAAATGTAAGTTGTGTGTGTGTGTGTGTGTGTGTGTGTGTGTGTGTGTGTGTGTGTGTGTGTGTGTGTGTGTGTGTGTGTGTGTGTGTGTGTGTGTGCGTGCGTGCGTGCGTGCGTGTGTGTTTTTCTAATAATTGTAGAGGAGTAAAATGTACAATATTTGCTTCTGAGATGTAATGGAGTAAAGTGTAAAAAGAAAAGACCTATGCTCAAAGTATGAGTAAGCCTACCCGTGAGTAAATTAATATAGGCTACTTTAAACATCTCACTGATTAAAATAATTAGATTTGGTTAAGACTATACAACCCAAATCAGACTATATGACAATATATGCAATATTTCATTTTTTAAACACATTGAACACATACCCTTGTAAACTCTTTAACAGAAAACCACCTCACCTTTAGCTGTGTCTTAAATGTGTATGAAGTGTCATAAGACATACAACCTATATTAATTCAATAATAATTCTATTTTGACATTGGAAGAGTTATTATTATTATTATTATTATTATTATTATTATTATTATTATTATCATCATCATCTTAACACCTTCACCTCCAACACCAGCACACCATAACTCAATATGCAAGAAGACTTTTGTTATAGGCTAATGGAGCTTGTTTTGGGGAACATAGGAGCTTGTTTTTTTATTATTAAATGGGAATTCTTGTAGAAATCTATTTCATATTTTAATTATTACTTTTAAATTGTCCGGTCAATAATACGTTTATTTCATTTTTAAATTAGGAGGCTTGTGGATTTCTAAAATATATATTTTTCCCTTTAACCTCCTATATGACAAAAAGCAACAATATACATTTCAATATAGACTAACTAACTTAACATTTCATTAGTGGGATGACAGGGAATGTTATATTTCTTTAAAGAGATTTGGTTGCTTGAAAATGTGAAGCAGCAATCAATTTGATTCAGGCCATTCTTACCTGTCAATCACGATGAACGGTGCTGCTGATGAGAGAAGAAAGGCGGTTCATAAATAATAGAGCAAAGAGAGAAAGTCAGAATGCAAAGTAGCCTATCTCAAATACACCAAGAAATCAATGTTCTGCAAAGAAGCCTTGTATTTGCATGTAGCCAATCCAATCAATGTCATGGTGCGCTCTGCGCTGGCTGCGGCAAGGAACCTCATGGAAACTTACTCGGGCACGGTGCTGCGCCTTTCCCTTGGAAAGCGGAAGGCCAAGTCAAGAATGCGGTAACGAGTAAAAACCAACAGGTGATATTGAAATGAGTCGATTTGGTTAACTGTCCTAGTTGCAGTAACGTTAGCCCTACTTTGCTGGTTAGCCTTCCCTGACTGCATGCACCTCGATTGTGGCTACTACTGTCTGAAGACAGTTCATTCAAGTTCAGTATGATCTGACTGGTGTGAAGGCAAAAGGCATGTTTGTGCGTAATGCGTATCTAGGCCTACTATACAAATAACTTGAATTAAGAAACCAGTGCAATACAGTATCTGTTTATAGGTCTACGCTTTTTAAACCATGGACCTGGCCAAGTCTATATCAGTTGGCTCAGAGACGTTTACACAAAATTTGATCAATTTAGCCAATGTGCATCCACTCAGGCTTGATTGTTCTCGGTGAGTTCGAGATGAGTGAAGTGTCGTGTCGGACGGTCGGGGTTTCCCAGATAATGCTGTTCGTGTAGGCCTATAGCCAGTACGAAATTCTACGAATCTTTCCCTTTTCTGACTAAACCACAAAAGCAAACACCATTGTGACTTGTAAGCCTCCAACACTGACTCACGATGAGCTGACAAAACTACAACCTCACATTCCCCTGATGATTCAGATTCCCCCTGATTTCATAAAGGCTACCCATGCAGGGGGCACATCCAAAACTTGAAATTAAGTTTCAATGAAGTTGACAACTTGACATAATGGCATTTTGTGATTAAGCATGTTGCTATTGATGTTTAATTCTCATCACCAAAATCCATAAAGCTTTCACCACTTGACACAAGTTACACTTTAATAAGTTAATAATCTCTAGTGCATGAGTTTTCAGAGTTTATGCTGCCTTGCTGTAGCTAGAAACTAAAGACTGTCCTATTTTCCTGAGGATGACTCATTGTCATGAAGTCTTTGTGGTGCATAATGGTGGGCCTATAAGTGTTAGCCTACCTCAGACAGTTTCTTATTGTCTCACAACACCACATCCTGGTTGATACTTGTTGTGAGATGATGTTCCTCTGTGTTTATCATACCGGTATATGTATCATCCAATGTAAAATGTAGGTTTTACAAGGACATGTTGTCAATATGGATGCTTTTGGTCAAGAAATGTGTATATTGTGCTGTATACTTTTAAGTCGGTCTGGAGTGGAGTCGGTCTGACTGACTGACCACTGTCTTACATGACCATTTTCATGCAAACCCTTTGTTGTTTCTGCCATGTACGTTTATTATCCAATGCTTGACATTATAAATGCCCCTCGGTGCCAACTCACTTGCCCGCTTGGCCTGTTAAAATATTGCCTTAAAAATCAGCATCAACAGTGCAACACATTGGGTGCAACACATCAAACACTAAATGCATACTAATGTTATCACAATATTCCTGTGATAACATTAGTAGAATTTTGACTATCTGTGCAATTGTCTCGTTAATTATGTTACACATCCTCAATGTTTCACAGTCGGGCTCTATGTTTCATAGTTGAAAGGCAGCTCCATGCCTGTAGTTCACTGCTGTCACTCCTGCAAGTGGCGTGCGCTCACCTCACAAAGAATGCTTTGGCCCTCTGGGCCACTTAACCGTAATGTCAACCCCTGCAGCCCTAACCCAAAGAAGAGCTGCTGCTTACATGTAGTTGTGTGGGCCTTCCTCGCTCACCTGTGTCAAAGGACTAGGTTTCTCCTCGAGAACCAGGTCACAGTTTATTCACAGGCCTACTGTGGTTTAAATCACCCACACGGTTCTTTCCGATAAGTTTGGGAGGATATGGGGTCCTTTCTTTCAATTCATTCAGAAATTGAATCAGTCTCTGCTTGAGGATGTGTGAGGTCTGCTGGACTTTTGATTTAAAAGTATACTGTGATTGGATTGCTGTGATGTAATGCAGATTATGGATGTATCATGTACTTATAATTGTTTGTAGGATGTTGTGTACTGTTGTTTTGTCTGTTGTTGTCTGCCTTTTATTTTTCAACTTTTATTGATCCTGTATTTAAGGTTTGTTTGTTTTGTTTTCTGTTGTCCTTTTTCTTTGGGGTGACAATTCAATGTATTTATTCTTGTACGTTATACTTGTGGGGTTTATTAAGAGAAGCTGTTAATGCCACCACTTATTATTTCTCAACTTCAGTATTTAAATAATGCTTCTGTGAAAAAAAGAAAAAAAAGTTTAAAAGAAAAAAAATCACCCACACAATTTATAAAACTGTGATCAACAGGTAACTCATAGTCGGGTGTACCGTGAAGATTTTGTTACCATAAACATTGTTATGCCAATCCATATCTCCCACAGTTCAACCTCCCTCTCAGAATTACACTCCTTCCCCCAAAACCAAGATCTACTTTTAAAGAGGCAAGCCACTGTCCTCTGTCACTACATTAAATTAGTCCACTTAACACTTCAATTGGAATACCTAAATACTAAAATCAGTGCTGGTTGTATGCACATATTTCATCATGCAATAATGCAGTATTCTACTCTGTTATTTTACAGATACAGTACTCTTCTATCATTAAACTGTGCATCTTTTGGGGGACATATGATATTAGTTTGTTTGAAATCTGGAGGCTGCCTCTTCTTGCAATATTGAACTTTGGTAGAACCTTGGGTTGTATAGATAGAGGGTATGCGTGTGACATCATCAGCATACCCGGAAGTTATGCGGGAATGCTTACTGAGTGGCAAAAAACTACTTTCTGGCCTTGACAGCCCATACATCCAAACAGAAAAGTGGAGGTGGGTTATGGGGTCATAAATGATTATCATGGATTAGGTGAAGCAACTCTGAATTTACGTATGTAAATTTATGTAATGTGTTGTGCAAATACTATAAAATGTACTTAATTTTATTTTGGAACTCATTGATATCCCCATAACTGTCTCTGAAAGCGACGGTTTGAACCCTGATTGACCAGTTGACAAAATGTGTTAATGTGACACATTCTGGTGGGAAACGCCCATGGACGATAAATCTGACACCACATGAAAGCACAAATTCCAAACATTTTCTCTTTAGGATGCCCATTGTTCCCAATGGGCATCCTTCCCAACAGGCAGCCTACTTTCCTAGCCTACTTTCTAACGAGAAACACTAAAGATCTTTAGGATGACAAAAATGACAACTTGAACTTGGGCTGCTGCCACAGCGTGTGACTGAATACCAGTTTTGTGTCCTCGTGATTGACCAAAGATTGGCAAGGATTATGGGTAGAGCTGGTATTATTATTCATGGAAAGAAGTGAGCTTTATGAAATAAAACACTAACTTTGACCTTTATTGGTTGTAAAAGAATTAATGAAATATGCTATACCTTCGTCAAAGATTATTAACTTGGCTGATGATATACAGTAATAGAAGTGCTGAGTCATTTTGAAAAAGCAACGGTTAATTGGGAAACTCCGACACTCAATGGCCAACCAATGGTGTAACTTCATTGTCGCCAACATTTGTCGTCGTTCTTTCTTCCCCCAACTATATCACACACTGCCATTGTTGTCACTGCTTTCACATTAGACTGGTATTGGTGACCTATTTTCTATGACGCTAGAGAATCTACATTGACGGTAATATAGCATGAATGCAGGCATTTCACTTTCTCCAAACTAAGAACTGGGATGCTTTTATGTATATATGGGAAGCAGAATATTGTTTGTTTGCATTTGTTTATGCTCTAAATGTGTGATTTTGAGACCTGTAAACTTGGCCATGCAATACGGTATAAAGCTCAATGACCGTAAGCTTCCGGTTTCACAATCACCACACACAGAAACAACAGACACAGATGATCCATAGTAATTGGACATACCGTATATCCGACTATGCCCCGGATCGTTACACAGGTTCTATAAAAGTTCATCATTGCTCGAGGCCATGAGCTCAGCTGTTAACCACTTTTCACAGGAGGTTGAGCCATCGGTGAGCTCAGAGTATTACCTCGCCTGTCAGCTGTAGTGTGACTGCTGTAGTCTGATCTAAGCTTACGGTCACAGCAGCATCAGTAAGCCCCATGTGAGGCCCTGCCTGTACCGAGCCTGCAGTGTATAGGCCTGTCTCACAGTAATGGATGAGGATAATCTGTGTAGAGAGGAGGAGATCCTACAATTTCAGAGTCATCACACTCATGTGTAACATACACTAGAACAGTTTTAGTTTTTCTTAATCCTTTTTTCTATTTTCCACCTGACACTAGGTGCGTTTCCATAAAGCCGTTTCTTTGCGCATTAAGGCTCTTGCGCAAAATCTCCTGGATGGAAACACATCAACATGCGAATAAGTCTCCATTTTTCGCAAAAACACTTTTTCGCTTGGAGGTTGCGGATTTAGGCTTTTTCGAAAAAAGGGAAATGCGCAAATAGTGTATGGAAACACTTGCGGAAAAGGTTTTTAATTAGAAAGCATTGAACTCGCATTATATCGCTTTTGAACAGTTGGGAAATAAAATAAAACAACGATGGGGAGGCAGTGGAGTGAACGGTGCAGTGGAGTGAACCTAAACGTGTAGGCTATAGGCTATATAGCCGATGAAACAAGTTATTCACAACTGTTTGCAGCTGCAATCAATCAATTTACAGTATAAACGACCAGTATGCTCCAATCGAGTCCCGTGACATATAGGCTACATGTGCCCCGAATATATTAAGACAAGCATTACACAACAAATCGTTCTTTGTACGTTCTTTGACTGTAGGTGTCGTCAATACTGTGAAAGCAGCAGACGGTCGGTCAGCCGCTGACCAGGGATCAGATTACAGCGCAGTATATGGGGTCCCGTCCGTTAAACTGAGATACATACAGCATACAGCATACATACAGCGCATCAAATCAATGGTGTGAACATCGATTAGGACTACTTTACATGAGCCTCACTTAACTGGCAAAACAGTGCAACCTACTGCACATTTCATGAACTTATTGCATATGCGCATTTTATCAGTTTAATGGAAACACCGACAATTCGCTTTTCTTTTTTCGACTTAATGAACATACGCTTCCTTTTTTCGCAAAGGCTTAATGGAACCGCACCTAGTGAAGAGTTTGACCGGGAGGGCATAACACAGGCGGAGGAAAACCGTATCCTTTACAGTTCGCGCCCTGCTGAACAGGTGCCCTGACCAACCTGTATCTAGCTCTAGTGCAGCGACAGAGGCACCATTGTACAATCTGATGGCTGTTGGCACAAAGGAATGCCTGAACCTCAAGTTTTCATCTGTGGGGAACGAGCCTCTTGCCATATAGCTTGTCATAGAGGGGATGGGAGGAGTTGTCCAGTGATTGTCCCTTGTCCTCTCTGCCTCCGGTCCAGCTGAGGACCGGCTGTTGGTAAGCATGTCACAGTAAAGAACAGTGTGCTAAAAGCAAACTGGTAGAACATCTTCAGTAGGCTGCTGCACACATCAAAGTACCTGAGTCCATTTTGTTCAAGTGCACACACAGCAACTTCAACATCCTGACCAGTTTTTTGGTTTTGTTCTCTGATTTTCATCTCCTCAGACCATCTTTTGAATATATATAGTATAGTGCATGACCTGCTAAGGCCTATTAATAGTCCAGCTTTCGGTGATGAGGCGACCACCTCTTCACCTAAATCTGCACTATGAATAGGGCTTAACACTCTCCCTAATTGGCTCATTTGAAAGTTTGGCCTGATGGGATGGCACTAGACTCTAGGGTAATATAATGTCTAAGGTAATGGGGCCAACATCGATACGTTTCTTCCTCTTGGGAACATGAAGGTGTAATGCAAATTTCATGGCATTCGAGTCATTATTTTTTTTTAAGATATACATTTGTGTTTTTCCTGCCTTTATTTGATAGTATACTCTACAGTAGAGTAGACTGACAGGAAATGGGGAGAGATGGGGAGTGACACGCAGGATTCAAACCCGTGACACGCTGGCATTAGCAGCCCAGATGGCCGGACTGCTACGCCAGCTGCTCGGGCCCCAGTTATTACTTTAAATATTAACAATTGTGCCCCCTTTAGTTGTTGTTGGAATTTGACAAGTACATTTAATTTGCACAGACCGGGAATTCATTGTCTGCATTTACCCATGCTTTTTAACAGTACCCGGAGTGTCTCGCTCAGGGACACTGTCTTCAACAGGAAGCCTGGAGGAGTCGAGGATCAATCTGCCGATCTTTCCGTTTACCAGAGGGCCTCTCTACCTCCTGTGCCACTTCTGCCCCAGCAAGATATGTTCGAGATATATGGTGGTCACAGATGAAGGAGAGAACAACCCCCTTGACACAGGTATAAGTGACAATCTTCGTTGTATGAATACTTTTTAAATGAGTAGAAATGAAGAAGAGTATTGTTGGATGTGATCGCAGTCCTGGGGTCCCCTTTTGCTCCTGACCCAAATGATTCATGAATGAAGTTTCATGATGCTGTTCAAAGCATAACATCAGTACTTCTGTGCACTCCACAAGTTTCATTCTTATTGTCCCCATTTGTTTTATTGTGATAGATCTCCTGCTGACTACATTTGGCCACATCTGTGAACAAATCTGTGGGTTTCTTAACGTGAAATGTCAGACACCCTCTCCCAGGTGACCAGGCCCCATATCTTGTCCAGTTATCATGTTTCCTTTTGATCCACAAACCAGCTATTTCAGCTCTCTCCATGGCACCTAAAATGGCCTTCCTGGTGCAGGTAATTATTGAACCTGTGATTAATTCGCTTCATTCACTCCAGCAGGGAAAAAAGCTGACATAACGACCAATCGTGGTCAGCTGCATTGATGCCAAGTTACCATTGACGTATTGCTTAATCCACACTGGCCCCATTTACATGCAGAACTTCATTCGGAATGAATGGATTCATTCCAGTCATCAGAATAAAAATGCTCATGTAAACACCTCAATTGGAATAGAATATCCCATTCCGAATGAATTTTCATTCCGGTCTGGATGGGTGGTATATACCGTTTGAATCGGTATAGATCACCATATAAACACTTTATTCCGAATGCTACTGGAAGTTTGGAATACATGTATTATTTTACACATGTCTGCCCTTAGTAGACTATAGTGCTTTATGCCCATGTCCAAGCAGGGATGGCCATTTGGAGACATTTTATGTGCGCAGAAATGCGCTATTTACCCATTAGCACATTTTATTATGGGGGGGAAAAACGGGTGTATTTGTATTTTTCTATTTACAAACCCATCGGCGAATTACAGTGCCATTGCCAATTGCAGTGTATGGGTGTATGGATGCTGTGTTTTTTATTTCTGGGTTGTTTTGGTATGGTTGTAGGGACTGCGTTTCAAAATATATTGTTATTTTATTTTATCAGATAATAGCCGTTAGTGTTTGTCGGTTATTCATGTCTTAAGGGATAACGGTTATGGGTTGGCCATCTCTCTAGTCCAAAGTTATATTCCGAATGAATGCTTTGGTCATGTAAACAATTGAGGAATAGGAATACTTGTATTCAGGTTCCATGTACAGTTGGGTATGAATCTCTGTCCGGAATGAATTCATCCATTCTGAATACATTTTGTGCATGTAACTGAGGCCACTGTAAATGAAAAGGGTAGGGTTGAATAGCATAGGGAACTGGTTAACAGCAAGAATTTGTTTTTCTTTCTTTTACGTAACAGTATAGGAATTGTGGTGAATGAGAAGTGGAGTGGAAATGGTGAAACAAAAACATGAGTGTTTGACGCTCCCGCTTCACTGCGTCATTGAAACACTTTGAAACCTGTGCTGGGTGTCAGTTTGTAGCTTCATGTCACCGACTTCCACGTAACATCTCTTGTAGCCTGTTGCTTTGTCACTGCCACTGTGAATGCAGCATGACAATGCACAATGTGACAGGCACATTTTGTTATTTGGTGCATTCTGAGTTTCAAATGGATAAATTAACTTTTACTTTATTTATCCATTTGTGGTTACTTTTATTGTGTAATGTGTACCGTGGGTGTGTGTGTTTACTCCCCTGCAGCATTCTTTAACCTGGCCCTCATGTACTTGACCCCCTTAAAGGAGAATTCCATGCTAGAATGCTTTCTTACCTTTCTTTGTAGTTGTTACGTCCCCACCAAAGAGGTCCAGGTGTTCTTTTGTGCAAAAACTCATTATTGGCTATTTCACCTACCATAAGCCCTCAATGAATTGCATTGCATTGAATGGGAATTGAATGGGGCTTTGGGGTGTTATGCTAATTCGCTTATTTCCATCGAAATAAGTAGTAAAGTGTGCCGCTTGGGATATTATTTACATTATGAAGAGATGATATATATACAAAATAATAATTTTGAGCGATGGAAATAAGCGAATTAGCACAACACCCCATAGCCCCATTCAATTCCCATTCAATTAATTTAGGGCTTATGGTAGGGGAAATAGCCAATAAGGAGGTTTTGCACAAAATAACACCTGGACCTCTTTGGTGGGGACGTAACAACTACAAATAAAGGTAAGAAAGCCTTCTAGCATGGAATTCTCCTTTAAGTCCACTTGTTTCACATACAGTAGATACTTTATTTATAAATGTTTGCGCACACATACACTGTCACAGCAGATGGGCAGTATTTGAATAATTTGACTGATGGAAGTCTGTTTTCCACATTCATATTTTACCTTTGAAATATAAAATGTCTATTTTCATAATCAAAGCAATTTTCATGCATTTGTGACAATTACAGGTTTTGTTTTTGCTCCATTTCTCAGTTGGACCATTTTCAATGTTTCTGTTTTACAAAAAAGGAAAAATCAGCACAATGCTGTGCAAATTCCTCAGTCCTAATCTAAATCTGAGAGCACCTTTTTAACTCTTCTGACTTAGATGAATGTACATATGCAGACAAAAAAATAGAGGTTTGCAACTGACAATAAACACAAGCACCAAGAGTCTTTGTTTCAGAGCGTTGGTGGCTGTGAGGGTTGGCAACCGTGCTGGGCTACAGTTAAACTGTGGTGGGAAAAACCTGGCCTTCCGCATAGGCTTGCATTGTATGCAGAGGTCTAAGATCCCCCAACGCAACGCCACATCTCACTAACCACTGCTGCACAGACAGCCCAGCTGTAAAAATAGATAGGAGAGATTGCTCTAGATATGCACACACACACACACACACACACGCACGCGAGCGCGCGCGCGGACACACACGGACAACCACACACACAAACGTGCAAATACTGAGTTTGATGCAGACACATCCAGGTGTTGAAATGGGGCCTTTGTGGGGATGCTCTCGCTTACAATGGTAAAGGAGAAAAAAGCAAGACAAAGTGAAATTAAACCACAAATGGTGAAAATGTAACTGACATTGAGAGTGTTTGTAGATTCACTGAACAGCCTTTTGTTGAAATCCTTTTGACCTTGGTGTAATTATTAACTTGTAGTGTATGTTTTCCTCCACCAGGTGGCATTGGATTCATAAAAAATTACAAAGCTTTGGCAAATGTACACATTTACTAGAAATTGAATGGTCATTTTAGGTGAAACAACATGGAAAAGGCTGAAAGCTTAAAATGGACACACATTTGTTCTATACATAAATTGTTGATACTCTCCAACCATTTAATAATGGCTTTTTAAACATCTGTTCCTTGATTATACCAAATGGCTTCGTTTTCATTTTAATATAAATGATGTCAAACCTTTTAGCCAAGCAATACTAGAATAATCTTGTAACATACTAATAAGGCCCTAATCACACTTCATATTGGTCACATACTGTACACATTTCTCTGTAAATGCACACATTTAGAGATCTAGGACAGGGCTCCTTTTCTTGGTACAGCATAATATACATTATATTATAACAACCACATTCCAGTGACACAATGTCATTTCATTATTTGTCGTAATGAAGATGCAAGTCAAAACATTGATATAAATGTTTTCATTGAGGCTTGAGGCTGCAACTTTTTTCCTGCAGCATTTTTCTATGCCCCCCCCCCCCCCCCCCATCCATATTGTAACAAACATCAATAGAATGCAAATCTTACTAGTGTTACAACTCGTTATGATTAACGAGACTGAAAACTGCCACCGGTAACTTTAGAAATAATAGCAGTTATAAATGGTTATTGGTAGAATTTACAAAGATGCCCTTTGTGAAAACACTGTAAATTGTAGTTCCCTGTGGAGAGGGCTGATAATGCTGTCCTGGGATGAATGATGTTCTTGATGTGTTATTTACAGTCTATGCTCAGCAGGCATCAGGTCCCCTACAGACCCCCTGCTGCTTGGCATGCACTAATAGGCCTGCTGGATGGATGGATGGATGGATGGATGCAGCCAGTAGCCATGTGGAGCACAGAGGGATGCCCCGAGAGACTGGAGTGACCACAGGGACCTTTAGGACAAGAGGGTGGATAGAGAAAGATCGGACAACATAGAGAAGTGATTAACACTCTTGTGCAGCTAGACAAAGTGACTGAAAAGACTGCTACTTAACTGTAAATTGGAGTCGGGAGGTGCTCGGTTCAAATACAAAACACTTTCAGTGCCGCAAAATGCCTCTCTGCAGATACTCCCACTACTACCCAATACTCCACAAGGCTATTATGTTTGGAAGAATTACCATACTGTAACAAAGAGGAACCTACTGGATAACTGTTTTCCGGGGTGACTAAAATGTCATGGCCCACTTCTTCATAGGTATGTGTTCATTAGTTTTGTGTCGTTTTATTACTTACTCTGTACTTTCAATGGAATATACATATACTATGTCTCTTTCTCACCCACGTAAACACCCCCTCTCTCTGTCTCTCTCACTCTCTCTGTCCCCCTCTCTCTCTCTCTCTCTCTCTCCCAGGTGAGGTTCATGGGAGTGTGTTGCTATATTCTGAGCCTCCACCTGGGATCAAAGGAGGCGGAGCCATGGAGCATTGGCGCAAAATGGGGGGGACAGAAAAAAGAAGACAGAAAACAGGTTGTCCTTCGAGAGGCAAGGCAGACAATGGTTGGAAAAACACACCTGTCTGTGGTCAGTGGTGCCAGGCATTGATGGCCCGAGTTTACCTGGCTGCAGGTGTTGTTTAACGTCAAAGGACTACGGCAGGAATCCCAACAGGTACTGTAAGTAAGTTACACGATCGAGCATCTGCATCAACGGTTTGTCCTCGTGACGTTGCTGAAAAGGAATAGGTAAGCGCGGTAATTTGTCTTATTGTCCAAACCTGTAGACTCATCAAATTTGTTTGTAGAGGAAACAATTTGGAGGATTCCCAGTGCTTTCAGTTATTGTGTGGGACCTTCAACCCCATAACTCGTTTGTTTTGGGTTTCTTATTTCACCTCAGCTGAACTTTATTGTCACATGATGACGTCACAGATTTACAGGTGTACATTTGGCTGTGTGAAATGTTTTGTCTTACAAGCTCCATCAAATGTACAAGCAATATTTAAATTGGATGTATTATTATTATTATTATTATCATTGCTGTTTCAAAAAGGTGGAAAGAGATGGAAAAAATAATCACACATGAGCAGTGTAAAATACATGAGGTGCAATTATATATTATGCTGTATGTATGAATGAATGAATGAATGACATTTTTATTTCCGTGTCATGCCACCATTTTGGCCAATCCCATATGGGATTATGACACATTATACAAAATAAAAAGAAAACAACTGACATTAACAATCCTTCCCGTTTATATTATATATATTATATCCTGCCTTATAACAGTTACATAACACATACATAAACATACCTACAGTATATGAACAAAATAAGAACAAATAAGACTATCTGTAAGATGTGTAAGACATTTAAAGAGAGTGCTTTGGGGCAGTAAATAATGTAAATAAATGGTTTCAGAGCATTTTCTGAATGCTCTTCTCTTCCAGGAACGGCACGTGAAAAGGAGTGTGGTTGATACAGCTCTGTACTGCACAGTATACGGTGTAACCGTCTAGATCCACCCATTCGGACCAAATGGGTGGATTTATTCTTTCTCATCGTTGACTGTTCATCCAAGGACACCATTTCGCTTAAAGAGAAATGAACATGAACAGTAGGTGCTTTTCAAAAATATGTACTCATTTGGAAATGTAATATTAACCCCATGTATTTACTTTTTATAGTGTTTATCTTTATGTGACTCGCTTTCTGTACTTTGAGTGGTAAAGGGAGTGAATTATTATATATTATATTATTATTTGGCAAATACATGTTAGCACAAACTTGGAATTTGGATCTCCATTAGGTGGCACGGGAATGCCAGTCTTCCTGGAGGCTTTTCAACAAACGTATAATAGGAACAAAATACTATTCCTTAGAGTAAACATAACTACAACAAATTCAGAACACCTGCTCTCCCCGGTGGTGGTCCATTAAATACTTTATTAGTCAGAAATGTAAACGGCACGAGGTACAGTCGGACATGAAGGCTAAAAGGATAACACAAAAATAGTCCTGGGGACTTGTTAGTGACATGTACTGTATTAACAGTAGTTAGTCCAAAGTAAAGCTATCAGTAATGGAAACACAGTAAGAGTGAAAGTAGGGACACATAAAATAAATCAAATTAAACGTACAGTAAAATACGGGAAAAACGGGAATACCAACATTAGTTTGCTAATGGTTACTTTTTACTTATAATAAGAAGAATTTGTTTCAACTGTCCTCTAAAACTCCCTGTTTCCCAAACAGTGGGTCGGGAGCCATCTTTAGGTCGCGGACCAATTTCTATGGGTCACCAGTAAATATCTCCTTTTGTCCTATTATGTTGCCTACATTAAAACATTTAAAATATATCTATATATTTCAAAAGATTAAAACTGTTTCATAATTAAATGAAAAAATAAATAAATAAAAGTTTAAGAAGAAGTGAAAATAGCAGAGCTAAAAGCTTGCGTCGCATTGTGAGCTTGTATCTGCTATTTTCACTAGTTTGGGTCCTGAGCAAACGTTTAATTTGGGTCTTGAGCTAAATTGCTTTGAGAACCACAGTTCCAAGTCATATTAACTTTTAAGGGCAGTGGTCAGCCAGTCTCATGTGTGGCTTGAGTGTGTCCCTAACATGTCTTTTGTAAATGATTTGTAGAGTAGATTAGAGACTATTAACTTGGTGTTGTGTTGCGTTCTGCAAGTAAGCATGGAAACAATGGAATAGGTGTGTGGGCCTGATTAGAGGGGCTTCAAACATCTTTGTTTTTGTCTTGACCTTCTAGAGTAACCTCAACAGTCTGAGTTTGAAGTCATCACCACCATGTTCAAAAAACGCATTACGAACGATGAAGGTATGTCTCTGTCCCATCTCTTTTTCATTCCCCATCCTTCTTTTTTCAGTGTGGCTCCTATAAGGGCTGAGCCATGTAGAAGAGGGTCTGTCTGTCTGTCTGAGGACAGCTAATCTCGCAAACCACTGAGCCAATCGGTGCCAGATTACTTTTTTTATGTTACCTTTTTATTTGTCTTACCAACTACAATTATGGTACCCCCTATTGTCTTTATGCCAATTCATTCCTCCCCCCCCGATTGTCACTGCTGTTAACTAAGCATTATGTTATACTTTAGCTATTGAAAAATAGCAGATCTACAAGCTCATAGCGCGCCACCGAGTGGCGCGCTACGAGCTTGTAGGTCTGCTATTTTTGAAAAATCGTAAAAATGCGGCACAAATATATATTCTTTCAGAGCGTTTTTTTTATTTCGACGTCGGACCTAAATGGGTTAAAGCGGCGCCTATACTTGCTCACCTGCCAGCAAGGAGTCAACCGGGTGTGATGTTCACCATTCACCTGCCAGCAAGGAGTCAACCGGGTGTGATGTTCACCATTCCGGGTGTGATGTTCACCATTCCCCGCTGACAGGTGCCAGGTTTCTTGTGCACACTGCCAGTAGACCGTCAAAGTCAATCCCTGAATATTTCTCACTTATTTTTCTTTACTTTTTAGAACTTTCAATCGAGGCTGAAACCTTGCCCATTACATCATAGATTGGCCACATGACTTCCGAGATGACATGGGAGCCACACTGTTTTTAGATCCTGTCTTTGTTTTCCCTGCGATGTCTTCTCTCTATTTTTAACTCGCTGTCTTTACAGCTTGGACAGAATTCAGTCTTTATAAGAATGTGGTATCGCTCACCCTCAGCAGGCAGGTTCAATAGCTTAGGCTACTGTACATATGTTTTCCTGTTTCTGTTTATCTCACACACATACTATTAGTACAAGGGAATTTCGCTTTTCGAGCAAATGTTGTTAGTCGCCTCCATTAACGTGCAGTCGTGCACTGTCTGTGCAAAATTTGGGTAGTGCACGTGTCACCTTTGACCTAGATTGAAAATGGCTGTTTTAAGGGAGGGATTGAGTTACGCTGGCAGATGCTGCTGGGGTCACTTCTGCCTTCTTGAGGCTCTGAATGGGGGGGTAGGGTATAAGAATACTCTCTGAGGAATAGTTAATATGGATACAGTATATGTATACAGACAGACACACTTAACACGCAGAGTCGCAGACACTCAGACACGCGCGCACACGCACACGCGCGCACACGCACGCACGCACGCACGCACACGCGCACATGCGCGCGCGCTCGCACACACATACACACACACACACACACACACGCCACCAAAACGGTAGAGAAATGAGAGAGTTACCATGTGGGGGTCCCCGGAACATCCAGACCCCCAGGAACACGCCCAGGGGGCCGGGCCAATTCCGGCGGTTGAGAAATGACAGTTACCGTGTGGGGGTCCCCCAGGGAGTCCCTCTACTGTACTGTCACTGAACTGTACTACTGTACTGTCACACCTGAAATCAACATATACAGTTAATATGTGTGTGTGTGTATGTGACACTTGGTTGTGAAAACCAACCAAACGCAATTTTTGTGCTCGGACACACATAGATACTTAAAAATACCTCAATTGTACAGTAGTACAGTACTTCAGTAAATGTACTTAGTTAATTTACACCACTGCACGCCACGCACACATACACACGAACACAAGGAACACAAAGTCATCCTATTACAATAAGTGTTCATTTATCCATTAGTAAGTCTGACAAGTGTACAAATGAAACCAAATGGACCCTTACGGTTCCACGTGTACACACTCGGTGTTAAATCAACACTAAGGACTTTACTGTGTTGAGCCCGTCTGCTCCAGTCTGTGGAAAACGATACACCAAAACACGGTGTGTCTCCAGGCCCGGCTAACATGACAACATGTCTCTGACAGATCTCACATGGGAGGTGCGAGCCAATGACAGCCACAAACACAAACAGAAGAAATCTTTCATGTGTTTCCGCTGGGGCCAACATGCGGTGAGTGATTCACGGCCACGGAAAGCTGGTAACCTAACACCTGTTGGCACATTGATGCACTCCAGAGCGGGCTAACTGATAACACTCATCTCTCCCTTGTGTTTCCCTCCCTCTCCCCCTCTCGTATCTCTTTCATCCTCCATGTTCGTGGGTTGCCAGGACAATGTGGTGCGCAGCTATAAGTACACCTTCCTGACCTTCGTGCCGCTGTCACTATATGAACAATTCCAGCGCTTGGCCAACCTCTACTACCTCTTTTTATTGCTGATCCAGGTTAGATCTCTCTCTCTCTCTCTCTCTCTCTCTCTCTCTCTCTCTCTCTCTCATTGTCTCCGCCAGGCCGAAGGCATGACAGAGACTATGTTTTTCAACCTTGTTTGTCCGTGTGTCCGTCTGTGAACAACCAATCTGGGAACCCATCGGTGCTCCTTTTGTTGTAGAGCTCTTGAGAGATTAGTGAACAGCTAATCTCCAGCACTGTTGGCTTGATCACAGCGAAACTGTGCACACACAGAGACTGGATGCCAGAGCAGAACCTCTGCCCTGACCTTTTCACTTGGGCCTGTCCTGGAGGACGATTTTTGCAAAACACATTTTCTGACAGAATTCCTACAGAAGTTTGTCCAAATATCACGCACATTGGTACACAGTATCTCTATAGTCATTAATGAAATGGGTCTTTCAGATAGTTCATATTCCATCCTGCTTGTCTAAGATTAGCTTCCAAAGTTGCTCCGTTTTGAAAATCTCCATAGCAATTTCCATAGCAATTTCCATAGTAATTTCCATGAAATTTTGCTTGCACATTCCCACCAGGCTGAGGTAGAAATGCTACTTGAACATTTTCAAATCAGCTCCATGGTGTCGCCATAACAGGCCAATTCGTGTTTTTACGTATAACTACACCGATCTGTGTAAAACGTTGTATGCGCACTCCCTAGAGGCCATGGAAAAACCTTGGATTTTTATATTTTATAGCGCCATCACATTATCTCTATAGTCAAGCGATCAAGACGGATCCATCCGATTTTTCATATTCCATCCTGATTGGCGATTTGGCGAATTCTGAGCATTGCTGGCTGGCCCACATAAACCTGCCTAAAAAGCATTTTGCTCTTACTTCATCCCAAGGCAGGGCTACCTACTCAGTTGCTTACTCATACCAAGGCTATGTATAGAAGGAACAGACATCTTCTAGTCATGGCATGCACCATTGACACACCTGGGAGGCAAACTGGAGCCTGAAGTTCGATGGAATGCATTGACGTCAATGAGAGCCGGCTGACGGACCAACAATATTTTTAAATGATTGTGACCTTTGTCAGATAATTAAGTAGGTTTCTGACTTGATAGGTTTCTGACTGGGCGGTGTGGGTTGTCATCGCGACAATTGGTTGATAGGCTGTCCATAATTGACAGTCTTGCAATGACAGCTGTTACACTGCTTCCGGCTCGGCCAAAGCTGCTGCTTGCCAAGCAGTCGTCTGCCAGTCTGTGCACACTGCACACTATCATTTTATTGGGGTATCTAAAGAGCTCAGAGTATGTTTCTGACTCTGCATCATCGTGAGAATTGGTTGACAGGCTGTCAACGATATACAAATTTGTATATCCTTGGTTCATTATTACCGTTTCATTGATCACATTCACATGGTGGTCATTTTGGTATTGTGTCATACCAAGGCTATTTACAGAAGGAAGTGAAATCGGGGTGCATAAGTTGGTTAGACGTTCGACAACACCGCCGCTCCTGACATGTGCTGCTGGTTAAAACTACTTAGTTTAGACTAGCCGACAAACGACAACCTCAAACCCTAACCTAACCACAAGCACGGGAGCAGCGCATGTCTGACATGCGGGACGCATGTCGGACTAAGGCGCGATTCATACTCCGAATAAAAGTCGGTTCGGCTCTGTAGAGCCTACAATGTGACGTCATTTGAGGTTCGGGGGGGGCGGGTACCGTCCTAAAGTCGGCTCTTCGGTGCTACTGAAAATTTCTGACGAGCCGAAATCATTTCGGCACTACAGCGGTAAAATAGGAGTATGAATCGGCCCTAATGCTCCGTCGGAATTACGTGCGGATCCCCCCGTCCTGATTATGAATTGAATAATCTAATGGAAATATTTTGTGTTATCTTTTCAGCTTTCATTGCGTGCGTATAGGGACGTCTCTGATCATTTGGTTGCCCTACTCGCATATATTTGTGCTACCCCCCCTTCCGTGGAGAGCGCTGCGTTTCCTCATTCAGGCTACTTTCGGCGTTTGCGAGGACGCACACACGGGTGCTCACGGCGGAGCCGCGGAGAAAATTGTTATTATGCGGGTCGGCTTTGGCACTTTCTGTCACATTTTGTTGCCCCCCTCTGCCTTTTGCCCTACGAGCAGTGCGTATTGCACGTATACGTAGCGACGGCGCTGCTTACGTAATTGTACTTCCTGCACTGTTTGCAAAAGTACTAGAATCTCGTGCGTCGCACTCTCGCGTCTCGTGTTGTTGTTTCTCCGTGCCACGCGTGTGTGTCGCAGTGCGATCAGAGTGTGTGTATCTTTGGCCACTGACTGTGTTTTCCATGCTAGGCAGGTTGTGTGTTTTTGTTACGTGTTGTTTCTCTGTGAATGTTGTGTGCCCACTGCTCCGTGTTGTTGTTGTTTTCCGTGAATACCGTGTGTCCGTGCCGCTGTCCATGTATGCCAGCACATCACGGAAAGGGAAACCACGGAGCTGGGTTGAAGACGCAGGGGTCGGGTCGGTGACTTATCGCTGCCACGGACGACGGGCGTAGGCGGCGCCTCCGCATGCTCAGCATGCGTCATGGTCTATGACTTGCCGAACTGAACTGGGCATGAAGTGTGCGTGGCTGCGTGCGCTCACAACTTGTTACAGTCTCAAATGTAACTAGAAAAAGTGCCCTTCTGGGCACAGGTCTCCACCAGGAGGATAGGACTGTGTGAGATGTTTGGCAAAATGTTTAGGAGTAATATAAACATGTTTGCCTTTGATGGCAATTGGATGACTTGAGGCATTTTGTTCCAAAAAAATGTTTTGCAAAAATCAACCTGTTGGTGGCGCTATAACAGGCCAATGTGAAAAGGGTGGGATATATTCCTCAGCCTAGTAAGAAAATGTGTGAAAGATTTCACGTAAATTGCATGCTGCGTTCATGATTTGAGGCTTTTGTTCAAAACGGGGCAATCTTGCAAACTGTGAAAGCCAATTATAGCCAATTAGGATGGAATATGAAATATCGGACAGATCCGACTTGAGCACATGACCATAGAGATAGTGTGTAACGATTTGTGAGATTTTTGGACAGAATCTGGAGGAGTAATATCAAAAAATGTGTTTTACAAAAGTCGGCCTCCTGGTGGCGCTATAAAAGGCAGATGCGGAAAATGCAGGTCAAAGGTTTGTCCTTGGCCTCTAGGGAGTGTACATGCAACGTTTCACACAGATCGGTGCAGTTTTAGGTAAAAAATGTGAAAAGCTGCCTCATGGTGGCGCTATAACAGGCCGTTCTGGAAAATGCGGGGCAGAGGTTCATCGTTGGCATCCAAGGGAGTGTGTGTGCAAAGTTTGGCATCGACCGGGTTTACGGTGCCAGAGATTAGCTGGTAACGGACGGACGGAAGGACGGACGGACACACACACACACACACACACACACGGACGGAGTGCAAAACATACTCTCTCCCCATGCCTTCGGCCTGGTGGAGACAATAATAGATTCATTCAAAAATGTTCTAGCCAAGGAAAACTGGAGCTGGAATTTGATGGAATGCATTGATGTCAATGAAAGCCGGCTGGACCAGCTTATGAACAAAATATTTTTTTATGACTCCGACCTTTTGACCTGTGTCTATTTGAGGAGCGCTAGCCCCTCCTATATTCAGCTATAGTGTAGATTTTTGTCCTAACACAAACATTAAATGACAATGAATGGAGAATTTTACGTCATACTGACCTGTGTCTATTTGAGGAGCGCTAGCCCCTCCTATATTCAGCTATAGTGTAGATTTTTGTCCTAACACAAATTCTCATTGACAATGAATGGATGACATACGATGATAAGAGCGCCCCTCACTTCACACGGGTGTGATTTATTTCTTCTATACTTTACACTATTTTAAACTAAACCATCTACAAGACATTTTTAACACAAATGTTCTTTTATGTGGTTCCCACCATTTTTTTAAGATGAGGAGGTCTGCGTCCAAATACATAGCCTTGACAATGTTTGAGAACCACATAGTTAAGACAAGTACACACACGTCTGTTCAGGATAGCTTATGTTTGAGGTTTCTGTGGCAACCAATGTTACTTGTGAGACCACTCTTGGTACCCTACAAACCCTCCCGCTCACTCAGATCAGCCAACGCAGGGAAGCTGGAGGTACCTTCACTAAAAACGCTGGGACAACGCTCCACACGTCCCAAACTCTTCTCCCTTCTGGCTCCAAAACTATGGAATGCACTTCCCATTGCAGTCAGAACTGCAGCCTCACTCCCAATCTTCCGCCGTAGTCTGAAAACCCACCTCTTCAGACTCCACCATGGCCCGTAGCACTTGCCCTAGCCTAGCCCCTTAGATAGCACATTATGTAGACTTAGATAGTATTTTAAACAGACTTATAGCTTGTTATGTAGACAGCTCTAGAATTGCACTTTATGTAGTCATAGCACTTTATAGTACACATGTATAATATATTATATAGTATAGTATGTATAGTTTACATAGATACTCCACTGTTACGTTCTTAGTTTACGCATGATTCATGATAACTACTTTTTATACATGTGATGTATGCCATGCTTTTTGTTTTTGCTTAATGTAAGTCGCTCTGGATTAAGAGCGTCTGCTAAATGCCTAAATTGTAAATTGTAAATTGTAAATTGTAAATTGGTATGGTCGGTGTGTGTGTGTGTGTGTGTGTGTGTGTGTGTGTGTGTGTGTGTGTGTGTGTGTGTGTGTGTGTGTGTGTGTGTGTGTGTGTGTGTGTGTGTGTGTGTGTGTGTGTGTGTGTGTGTGTGTGTGTGTGTGTGTGTGTGTGTGTGTGTGTGTGTGTGTGTGTGTGTGTGTGTGTGTGTGTGTGTGTGTGTGTGTGTGTGTGTGTGTGTGTGTCAGAGATTAAAATAGGGTGCATTTTGCATCCCAAAACGCAGTTTATATAGTTAAGGGACGCAATAAAACAACGACCTCAACGAAAACAACTCGAAATGGGAGTTAAATGCTGCAATTTGTAAAAATGGCAAAATATGACTCCTAACGTCGTTGAAGTGGGACTCCCTGGGACTCATCTAAAAGACCATCCCTGCATCCTGGGACTCATTACATTGAAAACCTATTTACATCACTGGTGTGTGTGTGTGTGTGTGCGTGCGTGCGTGCATGCGTAGGCTATTTGTCACCTAGTGTTTGCAGTTTGCACTCTTGTTTTTATTCTGCAAATAGCATATGTGCAACTTGTGCATGGTGTGTTCCAGAGTATTCCTGTCATCTCAGCTGTCCCCTGGTTTGTAGCAATCATCCCTCTACTCGCTGTCCTGTCAGTGAGAGGACTGAAGGACCTGCTCAATGACCTGGTGAGATTATCACACACACACACACACACACACACACACACACACACACACACACACACACACACACACACACACACACACACACACACACACACACACAACACCCCACACACTCATCATCGCTGAGAGATGTATGACAGTGTATGCACACACTCACACATGCCCTTAAATTAGCACTCACTCAATCGCAGGGCCGGCCTGGCTCTGGCGCGCTCAACAACACGCCGTTGTTGAGCGTGCCCTTCTCTCCCCCCATCTCTCTCCCCCGTTTCCTCTCCTTCATCGTCCTCATTGACTCCTTGTCCTCTCCTCATTGACAAACCAGTCATCCCAGTAGCATTAATTTTCTCTCCTATCATTAAAGCTTTTCCTTTTTAAATGCAGGCGTGATGTTTTGCATGGAGAATTCTCTGGTTAAGTGCATCACTGAGTTACGGTCGTTAACAGCTTTGGGTGAAACGCTTGCTTGACCCCTCTCTATTGACTAATCATTTAGTGGTGGGTGTAAATCTCCCGGCTGGTGTCACTGTAGAGCCCTGTAATGGCGTTTTCCCCTTTCTCTCCTCTCCAGTTCAACCTTTCATGGCCAACTCCCCCGCAACATACATTTGTGCGCACACATACACACATGCATGTACTGTATGCACACCACCCCCTTGTACGCTCTGTCTATCACTCTTTGTCTCACTCCCTTTTTTCTCCATCCTTGTACCTCTGCTCAATCTATCTCCCTCTTTCTTCCACCTTCTCTCTATCTCTCTCTCTCTCCATCTCTTTTTTCCAGGCGAGGAGACGCAGTGACAAACAAATTAACACTCGAAAATGTGACATCCTCAGCACCAAGACTCAGAGGTGAGCCCAAAGGCACTGTCTTATTCTCTCAGGACTCAACTCGACTCCTTTAGAATCAAATCCCTTAATGAGGCACTAATGAAGTGTGGATGACTGAGTCCCTAGACGGTCACTTTGTGCTCCCATAAGAGGAGGGAGAAAGACAACATGACTGTGAGCTACAGCCATGTAGTGTATAACTTCTGAGAGTATAAAAAGGTCACCAAATGGACCCTGTTACATTTGTATGCTCTCAGAATTACAAATGGATACTCTAAAGAAAATCACTATTGGGAATCCTTGACCTTTCGTTTAACTTGAATTTGCTTGTTTTGATTCATGCTGCGTCCGATGAATGAAGAGTAATGATAACGCTAATCGCTGTTATAAATACACACATGCATCCTCTCTTGCATGCATATTCAGTATATATGTAACTAGCAAATGATATGGGCTTTTACTATATCAAATTCGTATTGATTGTTCTCGTATGTCGGCCCCACCCCTCTCTTCTCATTTGTTGCCGGCTCAGCTTCCAAACAGCAAAATGGAAAGATGTGAGTTTGGGAGATGTGTTGCGGATCCACAAAGATGATGTCATCCCGGTAAGCTGCTCTGGCTTCTGTGTGTACACTAACCCCAGAAGCCAAAAACACCAAAAGGGGTTCCCGTCCTGAATGGGAGCCCCAGGGATCCTTCAGGGGGTTCCTTATAAAAAAGTGCTGATCTGATCTACAAGCTCACAACGCATTGTGAGCTTGTAGATCGGCTATTTTTGGTGAAGAGGTTTGGTGTAGAGGTAAAAAAAAAGAAAACGCAAACCAAGTACAGAACCAAATGTCAAGTTAAGTTTTGATGGTAATAAATATAGAAAATATATATTCTGTAAATTAACAAACAAAAATACTCAATTTACACAACACTGATGATAGAGCTGTCAAACAAGTCTATAAAGCCAAGTTGACTCTGCAACACAATTTTAACATGTAGTGGGGGTCCCTGCTTCATCTCCCTCTCAGCTAAGGGGTCCTTGGACTGAAAAACTGTGTAGACCCCTGGCCTAATGCATATCAAACTGGTCTCTATTTTAAATGGAAATAGATTGAGAATCATTGATATACAGCATACAGTGCCACTGAGAGAAGTGCACAACATCAACATTCAAATACAGTGTGATTGTATAATGTTTGATTAATTCATCCTCTCCCCTCTGCCTTGTTTTCTGTTTTGTGCTGTGTCCTATTTCCTCATTTCCAGGCAGACATTCTGCTCCTGTGCAGTTCGGAGGCTCACAGCTTGTGTTATGTGGAGACAGCTGATATTGATGGGTAGGGACATAACGCCAGCCAGTTGAAACCCCAGGAATTGATTGTGAAATTTGATTCACTGCATTAAACACTTGTCCATGAGCGTCACAGTGGACCCATGAAGAACATGTTTTGCTTCACCTGCAGCTGTGCAATACTATTTGTCTCTTGTCGGGTGGAAACCTCAAATGTAAAAAACTGTTACTTTTCAGGTAGCAGATCTAGTAGGACACCCAGTTACTTTTAAAAGCAGGTGCATAGGCGACAAAATAATAGATGAGAAGAATCTTAAAAGATCATACCCGCACATTGCCACTTGCAGGTTCAAGAGAAGTTTAAGAGACCAGCAACGTTTTGGTCATGTAGACTTGAGGAATGTAAGACCACTTTTGCAGAGGTGTGGGTTGTGTAGTTACCTTGCCATGATGTAACTCCAAATGTGGACAAGAAATAAAAAATAATTGCTTCAGTGATCATTCAAAATATGTCCGGGTTTTCTTGAAGTTTCTTAAATGTTAACATGAAGCATTTTTATAAAAAAAAGTAAAACCACATGAGTTTTGGTGATGTAATTTGGAAGTATAAATCAGTGTAAATCAGTCTACTCTACTCGTTCTTGGAAAAGGCTATAGAATATATAGGGAAGTATTTGGACATTGCTACCAGTTTCACCAAGACTGTGTCTTTTGGGAGAAGAGCACGTACTCTCCAGATCGAAGATATGGTAGAAATAGTGTCATACGGATGTTGGCAAGATTAAATAATAATGAGGGCGTAAAATGGAAATGGGCATGTGCTTTTTTGCTCATAGTAGGCCTGTAAGCATATTACTGATGATAAAAAGAAAACATCTTGTTTATGCCCAAAATGACTGTTCAAGCATGTTCTAATCAGATATAGTTTACATTAGTAAGACAATCTTCCAAATATAAACTTTTTTGTATTTGGAAAACATCAAGGTGCCCAATCTCCCTTGGTCCCCACTGCCCACTCTACCGGATACCATTTCCATCACATGTTTTGCATAGAAGGCTATGAAGTATGGCTACAGTTTTTATTCATTCATTCATTCATTCATTCATGAATTCATTATCTGTACAGAGAGACCAACCTAAAGTACCATCAAGCCCTGACGGCTACGCACGAAGAACTGACCACTCAGCCCTCAGAGAAGAGCCTTGCTGCCTTCAACGGTAATGCACTCACAATCTGATAACCTTTTTATGAGATAACCAGTGTGACATAGAAATACTCTGTTACAAGTAAAACGCCTGTATTCAAAATTGTACTTAAGTAAACCTATAACATTGGCATCAAAATATATTTACAGTGCCAACGTGAAAGTACTCGGATCTTTCAAAATTTGTCAGAAATATTAGCCAATCTACAAGCTCACATTGAGACTTATAGCCGAAGTATAAAATAGGGCTTTGCTGCGTGTGGACTAGGCTTTAGTGTTTGCTTCAAGCAAGTCGTTGCTGTTGGGTACAAACCTCTTATCTCCATATTTTTTATGCCCTATACTTGATCATACTACAGTGTCACACAAAAGTATAAAAAATAACAGATCAGGCTCAAAACGTATTAATCTGCCATATTTGCTATGTTTTTATATTTGAATCCTGAAAAGTTACAGTTTTGGAGATATGACGTTTCCAAGATAGATACAGTAAAAAGTAAACCAATGCAAAGAACAAAAAAACAAAAACAAAAATCATCAAATACAATGAATTCTGCAAAACAATGTTCCTGCCCCATGCAGGTGTTGTGATCTGTGAGCCGCCCAACAGTCGTCTGTACAACTTCAGAGGAGAACTGCACTGGGGAGGACAGAGTCTGCCGCTGGACACGGGCCACATCCTGCTGAGAGGAACGACGCTACGCAACACAGAAAACATCTATGGCCTGGCCATTTACCTGGGTACTGCTGGAAGAATGTGTGAAAAACACGGTTAAAGTTAAGAAGAAGCAAGTTAAACAATCAGTGTCTATTTGGGTCCTAACTGGCAATAATTTAGCTGGTGATGAACCCCTGGAACTCCCATGTTGAGAAGCAGTGGTGTTCAAAGAGGATGGGACACGGAGATGGAAAGAGAGATTAGCGGTTTCATAACAGTGAGCTATGCTGCTTATATCCTTGAGCAATTTGTCTTGCCATGCGTTCTGTCCATTCCACCTTCTGAATTAGCCTCCAGTCATTTCAATGACAAATTTGTCTTTTTTGTATTCATGGTACTGCTAATTATGAACAGTACTAACTCTTGTGTCCGTGTCCTAAATGGAGGCCTATGCTAATATCAAGCTGATGGCAGACCGTCCCTCTCCCTTTTGTCCTTTAAGTAATCATTGATCGGATATTACTGGATTGGTGAGAGGTGTCATGGAGCCTACAGCAGTGACCCTTTCAGTTCTGGTAAGGTGGATCAATAGATCAAACGCATGCAGAGAGGGGTTTAATACCAATCATCAGAAGCTGTCTATTGGTGTGACCCCAGTTCAGCCCCATAACTCTAACCCTTATCACATTCACTGACACGGCCTGTTTGGAAGTCGCCATGGCCATGGCTGACATACAATTAAAAGACCCTGAAAAATGATTGTCGTAGGAGGCCTGTAAATCGGCAGGCTCAATCCCTCTGTCCTTGAGGAGCCCAACGATAAATACAGACAAAAGGCCAGTACTTTCAGATTTACTTTTGCTGTTGTAACAATCCCTCTTAATTTTAATAATTTATATATCAAGGTTGTACTTTATTGTTACGTCTTGTGTACAGGTACGTAAGAGTAAAACCTATTTTTGTTTGGCTTCCTTACAGACAATGCAGCAGCATATAGAATTAGATGGCATAACATTCAAACAACAAAACACAGAAAACACATGGATAGAATAAGAGTGCAAGAAAGAGCATTCAAAGAGTACAAAATCAAATAGTAACATATGTGCATGTGTCCCTGTAGTAGCAAAGTTAGGTAAACTTTATGTGAACAGCTTCATAGTATAACACAATTTAGTTTAAGAAGGTGCAATTTGAGGTTATGTTTCGTATACACAGCAATTTTAGTTTAAAAGGTGCAATTACAGCCTGATAGAGCAAGGAGGGGGGGTGGTCTCGTTCATGTATCTGATTGTTCGGGGAAATAAGCTTTTTTGCAGGCTGTTTCCAGTCTGCGGTTGGGATGGCTTGGGTCTTTCATAATTCCACGAGCTTTGCTGACACAACGATAGTCGTACAGGGCTTTGATGGGGGGGAGATCACATCCGCTGATGCGTTCGGCTGTTTGCACAACCCTCTGCATTGCTTTGCGGTTGAGGTCGGTGCAGCTGCCATACCAGGCCGTGAAGCAGCCAGTCAGAATGCTCTCTGTGGTGCCTCTGTAGAAAGGACTTTGGAGCCCATGCCAGCTTTCTTGAGTCTTCTCAGGAGGTAGAGGCGTTGTTGTGCTTTCTTCACCACCCGCTCTGTCTGTACTGCCCAGGTGAGGTCTTCAGTGATGTGTACTCCCAAGAATATGAACTCTCTGACCCTTTTTCTACTTTGTTTACCAAGGTCCCCAGTGGCAGTGATCTGTACTTGGGCCCCTCTTTTTGTCCCCTCTAGACAAATATATCCGATCTACAAGCTCACAACGTGTCTCGTTGTGATGCATTGGGGGCTTGTAGATTTGCCTATTTTCACTGAACATTTGCCTATTATATGCCCAGAAGAGGAAAGGTAGGTATCATTGGATTAGTATAGAGATCGCATCAATGAAATGACAACATAATAAGTACAGTACATTTACTCTCTTTTAGGCGCCGACAGCAAAATCTTCAAGAACGGTGGCAAACTGAGATTGAAACGGACACAAGTTGAACAGATTCTTAACAAAACAGTAATTGGGGTGAGTGAGGACATGCGTAAATGTTTTCAAATCATGATTTTTAGTGCAAAAGTATTCTACTATTTCTTAGCTGTCAAGTTCGTATAGTATGTGCAAGTGTTATCTGTGTGTGTGTGTGTGTGTGTGTGTGTGTGTGTGTGTGTGTGTGTGTGTGTGTGTGTGTGTGTGTGTGTGTGTGTGTGTGTGTGTGTGTGTGTGTGTGTGTGTGTGTGTGTGTGTGTGTGTGTGTGTGTGTGTGTGTGTGTGTGTGTGTGTGTGTGTGTGTGTGTGTGTGTGTGTGTGTGTGTGTGTGTGTGTGCTTCTGTGTGAGCATTCTGACGTGGGTGTGTCTCTTATGCACCTTCAGATAGTAGCCATGATACTGTCGTCGGCCCTGCTCATGTCTATCGGCTCTGGGTGGTTTGAGAGTAACGTGTCGTCCAGGATCGAGAGTCTGTCCAGCATGTGGGTCAGAAATGATCCCATCTTCACCGGCTTCCTCAACTTCTTTAGTTACATCATGCTGTTAAGCGCTGCTATGCCCATAGCACTCTATATCACGTTAGTTGACCAACCCTTATGTGCCGTTGTTTACGTGTGTGTGTGTGTGTGTGTGTGCGTGTGTGCGTGTGCGCGTGTGCGTGTGCGCGTGCGCGTGCGTGTGCGTGTGCGTGCATGCAATAAAGTATTATTAGGTCTGTCACGATTACAAATTTAAGTTGACGATTAATTGTCACACATAATTGTCATTAAAGGATTTTTTTTTTTTTTTTTAAGATATTTTTTTGCGGCTTACGCCTTTTATTGGTTTTTGAAGGGACAGACAGTAGGCTGACAGGAAACGGGAGAGAGATGGGGGAAGACATGCAGTAAAGGCCGTGTCGGGCTCGGGAGTCGAACCCGCGGCACACTGCGACTGGATTACCAGTCGGGTGCCCAGACGGTTACGCCACCGCCTGGGCATCATTAAAGGATTTAATTGTGTTTTGGCATTGGAACATTCTGAATAGAAATTACACATTGGCGTTTCCATTCCTAATCAAAAAGTGCACAGGGCAGATACAGGTATGACAAATAACTGAAATATACCAAGAAATTACTGACATTTTAATCAATTTTATACTTTATACTATACATTTTTATACAAACAATTATGTAATAATTGTGACAACCCTAATTATTATACGTGTGTGCGTGTGTGGTTGCAGGCACATGCACTTCATACGTTTGTATTGTAATTTGTGCACTTGTGTGAGTTGACATTTGTGCATATCCACAGGTTTGACATAATCCACGTGATACACAGCAAGTTCATTGGCTGGGATGTGGAGATGCGCGTACATCCTACGGTCCCTGCTCAGGCCAGGAACACATCCCTGAATGAGGAGTTGGGCCAAGTTGGTCACCTGCTGAGCGACAAAACAGGGACACTAACGCAGAACAGGCTGCTCTTCAGACAGTGCTGCATTGCTGGAGAAATCTATGGTATGAGATCATGAGGAGCTTTGATAATAATCTTTATTGTAGAGCTTTCAAACATAGATGTGGTTCAAAGTGCTGTACAATGAAACATAATAACGGCAATAAAAGGTAGGATCTATTAAAAGGTTAAATAAAAGCAGTAATGTTATGAAAGGATAAAATCAGTTCAAAGGAAATCAATTAAAAGAGAAGTCATGAAAGAGGCAGAAGCTTTGCCTCTTAAAAGAAGCAGAAGTGTTGCCTCTTAGAATCAGAAGCAGCTTTATTGGCAACTTTAAGGCCACTTGAGATAAGATGAATTAAGCTTAATTAAAGGAAACCCTGAGCTGATTTTGTTGTTGGTTTTCCAGTTCAGGTTAAAAACTACAGAACATTCAATTTCATCTATTTATTTCATTTCATTTATGGGATTAGTGGGTTTTGTAAGCAATCCAGGTTCAGCTAATATTAATAATGGGTGTGTTATATTTCAGGGGGCTAATGTGCAAGCAGACAGTACTTTTGACTTTATGCTTGCACATTGGCACACCTACTGTATATCTAACACACCCAATGATTTGTTTTATTAGCTGCCTGCCATGTTTTACTCTGCTATAGTTTTTAACCTATAGAATAAAACATACTACAACATCAGCCTAGGGCAGTGGTCGGCCTTGGCTGAGTTTAGATCCATTCGATCATGTCCCAGAACATACCTTATAAAACATTTACACCTTAGTTATAAAACATTTACATAATAAATGAGCTATAGGTGGCATAATGAACTAGATGGATAGATATACCTTTATTGATCCTGCGGGGGAAATTCAGTTGTAGTGAAAACGCCATTGACAGGCCACTTGTTTATGATTGTTCAAATCATCTAATCGAATCTGTATTTAGCTGCAGACCACAATCCTTTTTTTTACAGATTGGTCAAAGTTACAGATTGGTCAAAAAAATAGCAGAAACATACAAACAAACAAAACAAGAGACTTACAATAAAAAGAGACAAAACATAACCGTCAAAGAAAAAGACGAAAACAATAAAATAATAACTGACATGGCTGATGACTACACCGCACTCCGAGGACAGAAACAACATCACAATAAATTCTAAAAAACATTTCTGATATATACATGTGTACCCACAAAGACAATATAAACATACATACACAATCTTTTTTAATTCACAGACAAATGAAACTACGGACTTGGGCTTGAATGCACGCACGCACAAATGCTGGGACTGTTCTTGCGTAGTCGTTGCTCTTTCTCTTTCTCTCTTTTCTGTGCGCTTTGGCACCACCCAAGCACTCTTGAATTTATGCAGGGATGTAGCTACTTTTGTACCTACAAGAGTATATAGGATTTTGTTACGGCACCTGCAAATGAAAAAGAAATACACAAAAATGTCTGTCTTCCTGTCATGGCTTTTTTCAGAAGTGGACATGATGCTGTTCATGTGCGTTCCGAATTTTGCACATGTGCAGTACAGGTGAAACCATAATGTGGGGCTTCCAACTTGGACATTTTTGCTTTTAAGCCATTTGGTCCTGCCCAATGAGCCAAGAGCCATAACATATGAAAATGTTCACCACTTTTGATGCGTGTGTGTGTGTAAAGTTGCACCAGTTTTTGGCCCTCAAAAATGCAATTTATTTGTGCATAGAATAATAAATCCTTCCTTGCATTTCAGCAGGGTTTCGCACTGGTCCAGTGCTCATGTTTTTTTAATAACACTACTGCTACTATCCACAAAAGCACAATGTCTCACAGAGAACAATACATTGTCATTGTTGCCCCAGCTTGCTCAAGCATGCTTATTTGACACCTGCCCGTGCACGTGCATACTTGTACAACTCGTGGCTCCAGTTACATGTTTGTTTTGGCACCCAAGACTGTACCATAACAGCTGACCTCACTGATGTGCCTCCTAAAATATTTACGCAGACACTCACATAAGTGTGAGATCAACAATAATGCACCGAATCTTCACTTCTCCTGTATAATATGGAGCATAGCACAGGGAACTGCACAGCAAAATTCGCCATGTTGACATAACCTTCCCTTGCATTGGTTTTCATAAATACAGAGAGTAACATGTGCGTCATTTACATTATTGTAACTAAACCATTAAGAAAACAAAAGCTTCAACAGGGAATTTATTCTTGTATCCTCCTTGTGAGTTTGTTCTTCTATAGCCAAGCCTACAAGCCTTGTACATTAGGCTAACATGACCATGCAGAAGAGAATAAAGATTACACCCATACTAGGTATCCTCTAAAATGTAGTTACCATGGGCAGGGTTTGGATGACAATATAGCCTTTGCAAAATATAATTTTAATAATTTGTATCCTCAAAAACGATTACTGTTAGGAGTGCACGATTATGAAATTATGACCAATATCCGATCTCTGATTATTTGTAGGGTCATATCTGCTGATACCGATTCTGATAATCTGGATTATTTTTAGACTGATCCGATACCGATATGGCATTTCTATCACCGATATGGCCGATTTCGATATGCTACCGATTATATTGTGCATCACTAATTACTGTATTTGATTATTCTGACCCATCCCTAGGAGAGATATATACCCCTATATTTTTTTATACTCTTTTCGAATCATTCTTTTCCTTCTCTTCCCATCATTGACTCCAGACCATTTAAGAAAATGTAATTTCAGGCACCTTTTAATGTTTAATGTGTGTTTTCACAGGTGATGCGTGCATCAGTGCTGAGAGTGTAAAGGTAACAACTCACATTGTTACGCACTCCATGACATCCATAGGAAAGTTGCATAACACGTATGGTTTATTTTGAACATTCTCTACCCCCTTTTTCCACTTTTATTGGTACTTTGTGCATTGTAAACAGTAATTTCTGAAATTGTTTTGGCAAAAACAAAACCGTTTTTGTAAACATAAATTCAAAAGAAAATCACGTCTAGTGGTCTGGTCACCTAGGCTCCAAGTAGCCTGGGTTCGAGTCCCCATCCCGACGGCCTTTGCTGTCATTCCCCATCTCTCTCACTCCCCCTTTCATGTCTTTTGTCTGAAAATGAAAGATTTACTTTCTTGTTTTGTTGTTTGACATACGTTATATATGTCCTGTATACTGTCCCTGGCTTGTATGAATTTATGGTGTCATTAGCTTATGTCTGCTGACCATACAATATAATAGAATTTCATTCATAAAGTGACAATCATCTGTCAGTCCTAAAGGTGTCATTCCATCCTGTCCCTAGCCAATGGACCTCAGCTGGAATACCTACTCCTGCGGAGGTATGGCCTTCTCAGCTCCCACCCTGGTGGAGTGTCTGAGAAAAAATGAGTGTCACCTCACTAGAGAGTTCTTCAATGGGCTGGCTCTTTGTCACACTGTCATGGCCGAGTGGAAGAAAGGTGAGTGCTCATGTGTACATGTGTATTTCATGCATTTAGACTAGAGTTCGACAAAAGGAGTTTGTAAATTCTGCACAACTCTCCCCTATACATGTGATGATTTGAGCTGTGTAGTTCTCCTTCAGACACTGAACCAATAGAGCGTCGCAGTCCCGCCCCCGACGAGGGCCCAGAAAATAATTCCCCTCATTTCCCCATAGACTTTTCAAAAAGTATTTATTTAAAGACGTTTACGCCGCGGACAGAGCCAACTCTTGTTGTGACAAATCATGACAATCATTTGGGCAGATCAAATAATTAGTAAGAAGAAGAAAAAGGCAGGGTACAACACTTTTTGTTTTGTTTTTCTTCTTTGTGTTTATTGTCATGATTTGTCACAACAAGAGTTGGCTTTGTCAGCGGCGTAAACGTCTTTAAATAAATACTTTTTGAAATGAATGGTGAATTATTTCCTGGGCCCTCGTCGTTCTGAAAGGGGACGGGACTGTGACGCTCTATTTTGAGACACATTATATTTTTATTTTTTTATTTTTCTACCCATAGAGTACCCGTTGTACCCATCTGTCTGTGTCCCTTTTGTGCCCATATACAGTATAGAGATATCTGTTTCTGTCTGTCTACCTGTATCCCTATGTCCATATGGATATCTCTATTTGTCAGTCCTTGTCCCTTTCATGCTCATATGGAGATACCTGATGTCATCAGTATATGCCCATACTGTATATTGGAATGCCCATATATTGGCATATTGGTCGGAGTATCGGTTCTGGATAAGTGGATATCCGAAATACTGGACGGCAGACACCGCACTCCCTCGAGTCCTTGCCGCTGCCTGCATGCGCTGAGTATGAAGTCCACGGTCCCATACAGTATGGGCATAGCATATCTGCGGCTCTGGACAAGCGGATTGATTGACTGATTGATTGATTGAAATATGTATTAACAGTTTGCAGAATTACAGTACATTTCAAGCACAAACTCAATACAAAGACTGTTAACTGTGAGTGGACGACCCAATTAAGCATTACACTTGTTTACAAGAGGGTCCACCATGTTCAATTCATCAAAACATTTAGAGACGTACAAATAGACACTTCTATATAGTCAAAGAACAGAAATCAGGATCTCTGTATCCGTATTAGTCCTAGTCTCTTTTATATGAAGACCACTGATGTCATCAGTTATGGGCATGCCCTCTTTTGTGCTCATACTGTATGGAGCTGACGCAATGACGATGAATTGAGGTTAGATAAAAACAACACTCCATATTTTGTCTTAATAATCTCCATTGGGAACTAGTAGTTTTATTTCGCTTATTGAAAGCAAATCAAGAAGTACACTGCATCTGCTTTTGATATGAATCAGTAGAACATACTGTAGGCCGTAGGTGTAGGTAGGCTGAATCCATGGCTATACTGTACTGTATATTGTTCCAGGGGCACCAGTCTACCAGTCTGCATCCCCTGATGAGGAGGCTCTTGTTGGGGCAGCCAGGGAGCTGGGCTTTGTCTTCCTCTCCAGGACCAGAGAGTCACTGACCATCAGTGAGATGGGTATCACTAAGGAGTACCAGCTGTTGGCACTGCTGGACTTCACCAGCCAGAGGAGGCGCATGTCTGTACTGGGTGAGAGAGGACCTAGAACACTGGTTCCCAAACAGTGGGGTCGGGACCCATTTGTGGGTTGCGGACACATTTTTATGGGTCCCTTTATATTTTGTTTCCTACATTTTGTTTTTAATTATTCAAAACATTTTCGACTATATTATTGTTCTGGTGTGTTTCCTTGCAGAATGAACAATAATTGGTATAATATTAAATACAATTATTACATTACATAAGTATTAATCTGTACATCATTACACTGAATGTCTGTATTATAATGTGGTGCAAGGCATTAACAAACATCTCTTGTTTTAGTGAATTTATTATTATTAATTGCATTCATTAATAATTAATTCATTGTTACAATTTCCTGAGTTGGAATGCAACCAGACATTATTATTGGGTTGATGCGCTAACCAATGTAGTACCAGTATACGAAAGGCCTTTATTGGTGCATTAAACAAGTAAAGGCAACATTTTGAAAGCATAGGTTAAGCATGTAGGGGAACCAGGTAAGAAGAAAACTGCTGCTCGTTTATAATATACAATATTATATAAATAAAATACTGTATCCTACTGTGTTTTCACAGACAATTTTAGCGCTACTACCGTACTTTAGAAAATTGTCACATTTCTCTCTTCTAATCTTTGATCTCCCAATCATGCTAATGCACCCCTCTCTCTGTCAATCATCTTTTGCTATTGATGAATAGTCCATAATGTATTGATGTATACCAGCGTGACTGGTGCTCTGTGCATTGTTTTCAGTGCGAGACCCAGAGGGACGGCTGAAGCTGTACTCTAAAGGGGCTGACCTAGTGATTCTGGAGAGACTGCAGATGGACGATCCACATCGGGAGAGCACCGACAAATTCCTGGAGGTATACCAGGGATCCTCAACCTGTTATGCAATATATTCGCACAGCGGCCATCTTGCCATTAAGTTAATGAAATGCCATCCCGTTGCCACCCTGCTTTTTCAGTGCAAAATGCCAACATGAATATGGTCTATTTCAAGTGGGCCCCCAAACAATTGGCAAAACACATAAGATTTGAATGATGTAATTAAAAACATGAATGTTGTAGGTGCCAATGTCCCCAAATTACCTTGCACGTCTTTCAAAAAAAAATATTAAAACAAAATAAAAAACTCCAAAAGTGGCCTTGTGGTTAGAGTGTCCGCCCTGAAACTGTGAGGTTGGGGTTCGATCCCCGGCCAGGTCATACCAAAGACTGTAAAATGGGACCCAATGCCTCCCTGCTTGGCATTCAGCCCTGCTTGGCATTCAACATTCAGTTGGATTGGGGGGTCAAATCAACTAAGCCGACCGTGGCACGGCCACTGCTCCTTGGCTGCGGCTCACCGCTCCAAGAGATAGGTCAAATGCGGAGAACAAATTTCACTGCGTTAACGTGTGACAAATCGTACGACTTTGAAAAGGTACCTAAACAGATTTTCTCAATCTAATAATTACAGCAGAAAAACATTATGCAACGTTACATTAGGCACAGTTCACAATTTCACATACTATATAATTTGGCTAAACAAAACACTGAAAATACAAATAAAGTATACCTTGTTACAAAACAAAACAATAAGTAAATAATTCTCACACATAGCATAATGTTTTCACATGCATGATCCCACAAATGTAGATAGTTTATTTTTTCTTCAAAACCTAGGAAAGAAAATGTGTTTTCATTCTGATACCGATAAAGTATACTGGTTGTTTTCATTTTGATAGCGATAAAGTATACTGGTTGATCATTGAAATAAAATCTACAGATACATAAAATGTATCTGACCACTCAAATGCTTTTGAGATTTAGTGGTTCCTGATCCATATATATATATATATATATATATATATATATATATATATATATATATATATATATATATATATAATGAGCATCATCATATATATATATAATGAGCATCATATATTATCTATAATGAGCATCATCACACTCTTATGGTACTTTCCATGTACTCTTCTTTGAGCTTGAAGCTGAACTAGTCCTGCAAATCATAGCCAGCTTGTCAATCATCACCTGAGAGTATGAAACGCCTAATTAAGGATCAGTTAAAACTTTTACGTCACAATCAATACAATTTTGAAGCCCAAGATGAGGCGTGTAATCCCTGATCAGCACTCCCACTGAGGCATTTGATGCATACCTGCATAACATATTGAAGATCTATCATGCGGTGTTGGTTTTTTCCCCTTTCTATTGATAAAACTCGGTACCTCGGAGGAGATCCCACAGTGTAACCACAATTTACAGTTGTAACATATCAATATAAATGTGTTATATTTCTCGTGTCAGTTATTCGCCCAGGTCTGCCTGAGGACGTTGTGCGTGGCGGTTCGATCCGTGCCTGAGGCATTGTGGGGGAAATGGAGCAAAACCCTCACCTCCTCTATTAACATGGTGACCTCTGACCGTGAGAAGACACTGGAGGCGCTGTATGATGACATGGAGAAAGACCTGCAGGTAGCTTCATGCCCATCGTCAGATAACATGTCTGATGCTCATCTGTGGTGTGTGAACCCTGCATGTGCTCAGCTTACAGTACTGTGCTTTGGTCTTATTATTAAATATAGAGTAGGATGTGCAGACCCAGTGGTTCTCAAACATTTTCATGTCAAGGGCCCCAAATTGATGTGTACCTGTATTTCAAAGATAAAAGTTTGGCCGCAGACCCACACCCACTGGCATAGGGTCCATTGGGCCATGCGGGCCGTGGCCCAGTCAGTTTAGAGCTGGCCCAGTCTAACTTCGACACCTATCGCATCGCATCTCCGGATGCGCTACACCCCCCCCCCCCCCCCCCCTTCGATGCTAATTTGCCCAGTCAATCATTTGACCCATGCTACACGCCTGCCCACACCGTCGAAGATGTTCTGCCAGGGACCCCCTTAAAGAGAAGATGTATGTTAAAATCTGATCTACAAGCTCACGATGTGCACATTGTGGCATTGTTGTATCAAACTTTTGTTATTGTTTGTTTTTAGTATAAGACAAAAAAGGTAGGCACTATAAGCTATGGCTTCAGCCTACATCTTTGCAGTCCAAATATTGTTTGTAAAGTTTGTTGTGAATAACCCTATACATGGCAGTGGATCATGGGTAGAGTGGCCGGATGGTAACCGCAAGGTTGCCAGTTCGAACCCGGGCTCCCCCAGAGTTAGTGTCGAAGTGTCCTTGAGCAAGACTCTGAACCCCTAATTGCTCCTGATGTGCTGGCTGGTGCCTTGCATGGTTTCCGCCGCCATCTGTGTATGAATGTGTGTGTGAATGGGTGAATGTAATGCACAATCTATGTAAAGCGCCTTGGATAAAGGCGCTATATAAATGCACCATTTACCATTTTATTTACCATGGTTTAAGACCAAAATAAACTATATAGAAATGCATTCCTTCATTAATTCATTAATTCAAAAAGACCCATCGAAAAAAAGAAGATGCCTGCTGCTCATATACTTTTTCTTTTCAAAGTTGCTCAGCTGATGTGTGAGGAACAAGGAAAGGACAGTAACACAAAAACATCTTGTTGTTTGTCCTCGAGTGTAGTTGCTGGGAGTGACGGCCATAGAGGACCGGCTTCAGGAGGGGGTTCCTGAGACCATCGAACTACTCCGACAGGCCGGAATAAAAATATGGGTGCTGACTGGGGACAAAAAAGGTACTGTAAAGAAGCAGGAAGGAGGAGCACACGAGGGGAATAGGTTTCTCAGTCTCAAGTATCATTATACAGTGACCTCCTGTGTCTGAACATACAAAGTCTCTTTAGCCTTTCTCTCTCCTTGTCTTCCTTTTCTCTCTCTCTCTCTCTCTCTCTCTCTCTCTCTCTCTCTCTCTCTCTCTCTCTCTCATTTCCCACTCCCTCTGTCTTTCCACACAGAGACGGCGGTGAATATTGGATACTCTTGCAAACTACTGGATCCTGATACCAGATTACTGGAAGGGCAGGAGCTGAGGTTAGCAATGATAAAAATACACACACACACACACACACACACACACACACACACACACACACACACACACACACACACACACACACACACACACACACACACACACACACTCACATTCACATTGATCTTGGTGTGTTTGCTTCCACAGACAGATCCTCCAGTCCTCAGACCCTGGGGTCAGTTTGTCTAAAACCCGGCAGACAGAGATGTGGTCTGCAGACAGGGAGACGGCTGCGGAGAAGACTGCTCTCGTTCTCACCGGAGAACAGCTGGTAAACAATGAGCTTCAAATAGCCTATACTGCTCAAATGACTCCACGTGATAAAAGTCAAAGTCACTCATGATATATAGTTAACTAAAACTAAAACATTTCAGATGACAAAAATATGACTAAAACTAAATAAAGAAAATCTGTAAAAGCCAACACTGCTCTGATGACCCCCTGTAGTTAATCTGAGGACCCACTGGGGGTCCCGGAACCCCTGTTGAAGAAGATGTTATAGAGCAGGGGTGCCCCAAAGGTAGATTGCGATCTACCAGTAGATCACAAAGGTAGACCACATGACATGCCCCTGAATTGATTGATTGACATCAAGAAAGACTTATTGTCAGCTCAACACAATGCAACACAATGCAATTCGTTTTCAATGGTGTTGCTAACAAACTTTAGTACCATTACAAAGTTATATATAAAAAAAAAGCCCTTGCATTTGTTTTGTAATTTATAGAATTTCTTAGATATTTATTTTTTCTTCATGAAATTACTGAAGAAATCTTAAGATTTCATGAAGTTTTGAAATTATATGTAGGAAACCAAAAATAAAGGGACCTATGAAAATCCATCCGTGGCCCACAAATGGGTCCCGGCCCACTGTTTGGGAACCAGTGAGCTAAACGGCCCACCCATAACTCTACTATTTTTATGTGCTGTCCCAGGCAGTGGCCCACCCATAACTTTCCTCTGTCTTTGATGCGCTGTCCCAGATGGATTTCCACCGCCAACCAGAGTGGGGTGCCCGCTTCATGCGGTTGGCTCAGCAGTGTCAGTCGGTTGTGTGCTGCCGGGTGACTCCTCTACAGAAGGCTGACATCGTTACCTTAGTGAGAAAACACACCAAATCAGTCACCATGGCCATCGGAGATGGTGCCAACGATGTCAACATGATAAAGAGTAAGTTGGATGATTTGGATCAAATGTAATTTATGGTGCGGTTGTTTTTTATTTTGTGTTCTCTCTTCATATGACCACCGCGCTCTGACTATAGGACTGCACCACCCGTTCAAAACATATCAAAATAAAGGGTAGTGGGTCGCACACACCAAGACTGAAGTATTAATATTTGGCCCACCATCTGACAGAGCACGTCTCGAAATTAGCCTCTGCCCCCTACGTCCCAATATCAAACCTGCAGCCAGAAACCTGGGTGTCTTTTTGGACTCCGACCTCTCCCTGGAGGGTCACGTAACAAAAGTTGTCCAGTCTTCATTTTTTCACCTTAGAAACATAGCAAAAATCAAACCCTTTCTCTCCCGCCCCGACCTCACTACAGTTATCCACGCTTTAATTTACTCGTGCAGACTACTGTAATTCCCTATACTCCTGCCTCTCAAAAAAATCCATCAACCGGTTACAACTCATTCAGAATGCTGCAGCTCGCCTCCTAACAGGCTCCAGAAAATTTGATCACATCACCCCTATCCTGGCCACCCTACATTGGCTGCCTGTCTCATACAGAATCAATTTTAAAATACTTTTATTCACTTTCAAAGCTAGATCCGCACTTGCTCCATCTTACATTTCTGACCTACTCGACCCCTACGAGCCAGCACGGCCCTTCTCTCAATCAAATCAGGCTGCAAAAAAACTGTAGGCGACCGGGCATTCGCTATCCGTGCACCGTCTCTCTGGAATGCCCTGCCCCAGATCAGGCTTGCCGAGTCTGTGCCCCGTTTTAAATCACTCCTTAAGACTCATTTTTACAAAGCTGCATTTAACCCCCTACCCTTGTGATTTGTGATTTTTTTTATTGATTTCTTCTGTTGTTGTTGTGATTTTGTGCATTTTTGACAATGTATTTTATTCTATTGTGTGCCTCCTTGCTATGTTTCTATATATGTATGTTTGTTCTATATATGTTTAAAGCACTTTGTGACTGGTTCTTAAAAGGTGCTATACAAAAAAGCTTTATTATTATTATTATTATTATTATGAAGGCTGGATAGCCGAAACGTTTGTCCTTTGTTTCAAATATGAAATAAACTATTTGAACTGCAGTCTTGGTGTGTGCGACCCACTACCCTTTATTTTGATATTATTTTGTGTTCTGTAATGTAATTTTCTCTCTCACCTTCCTAGCGGCTCATATCGGCGTAGGGCTGGTGGGAGTCGAGGGAGGTCAGGCAGTGCAGAATGCAGACTTTTCGTTGGCCCAGTTCAGATTTCTACAGAGGCTGCTATTGGTCCACGGCCGCTGGTCATACCGTCGCATTTCCTTCTTCCTGCGTTACTTCCTGTATAAGACCAGCTGCTTTGCTCTCGTTCACATCTGGTATGGGTTGTACAGCGGCTACAGTGCTCAGGTAAGATAACAAGAGGCTGAAAGTGAAATGTACAAGCAATTCAGGAATGCCAACAATTTCAACATGTAAAAATGTTATAACTGACACTGCTGCAGTGCAAGTTTTCATTATGGGCACAGTCGAGCTGACCTTGACCGCATTCCTCTGTTCCTCTCCTGCAGACCATGTATGAGTTCTGGTACATTCCTCTCTACACATCCTTTTACACGTCATATCCAATTTTGAGCGTGGCCATCTTTGATCAGGTGAGACAGAAACTGAGAAGAATAAGTGAAACCTGCAGTCCGGTCCAACTGCACTGGCCATCTCCTTGTGTCCCTTTTTGACTCATTGAACATTCTCCAGTCTTTAAGATATTAGCGTCAGTGGTGGAAAAGGTATTCCCATTTTTTACTTAAGTTAAGGTATGTAGAAATACTCTGTTACAAGTAAAAGTCCGGAATTCAAAATGTACTTTACCAATAGTCAACAAAGTAGAAAGTATTCATTATGCTGAATGTCCTATTTCACAAGTTTTCAAATGTGTAAATTGTGTAAAAATCTTTTGAAAACCCTTTTTAGGTTTGAAATTATTAATGGTATGTTTTGTAATAATAATCAAAATCTACAAAGTAATTAGTAGGTCCAGCTTCCCTGTGTCCTCGCTGCCTATTGGACAAAGACGGGTTGGAGAGGGCCTTAGCAAAGAGCTCATTGTAACGGAGTAAATTACAATATTTGCCTCTGAGATGTAATGGAGTAGAAGTAAACCTACAGACATTTTAAAATATGGTACTCCAGTCAAATTTGTACAATTGTACAATAATTGAGTAAATGCACTTAGTTACTTTAAATCACTGATTAGTGTTCAACAGTAACATGAACAGACACAAACAAAAATAATCTTCCATTCTGTCTGTCTGTCTGTCTGTCTGTCTGTCTCTCTCTCTCTCTCTCTCTCTCTCAGGATGTCGGGGTAGAGGAAAGCCTGAAATGGCCATCGTTGTACCATGCTGGACAGAAATATAAGCACTTCAACTTCAAGCTAATGGCAGCAACACTCCTGTATGCCGTTTACACGTCCCTGGTGCTCTTTTTCATCCCCTTAGGAGTCTGGCAAGACTTTGGACGCGACTACCAGACCATGGCTTTCACCGTCGCCATGGGAGCGTTTTTTGCCACCAACACTGAGGTCAGAGGTCAAAATGTTTCTTGAGTTGGACTGAAGCTTCTGTGAAGGAGTTTTGCTTTGCTGCTAACCACTTGAACCCCAACGTGCCTATTGTAGGGGGAACATTTGGCAAAAAATAGCAGATCTACAAGCTTCACAAGACAACTATTTTATTCGGCTGCTGCTACATTGATTGGACTAGGTCTACAACTATCGATCATTTCCGTAGTTATTCTATCAGGTATTTAATAATAACCGGAGAGGGAAGACATCAAAAGCAGAGGCGTATCGGTAAACGTCAGCGTGGTGTTTGTGATTGTTTGTGTCAGGTGATGCTGTTCATCAGACACTGGACAGGCTGGAACGTAGCGGCTGTGGGCATCAGCATATTGCTCTTCTTCATCGGTACCATCATCACTCAGAGCACCCGGATGTTCCAGAGGTCACCCAGGGAGTACTTCTTCATTGGTACGTCTCTCCTCCACTGGCGGAAGAGTAGGGCTGCCTGCAACTGTCCATTATTTTCTTCCTAGCGATCATGCTAACTTTTTTACATCGAATAAATCAAAGAATTATGAATTATGAATACATATCGTTGCTGTCGGGCAGAAACCTCTGATCTTCGTATTCTAACTGTGTGTTTTTTTGTAAATTAGTGCCCTACTTGATCATAATACAAGCGTCACACAACAATATCAATAGTAGCAGATGTGTGAGCTTGTAGATCTGCTACTTTTGATATTGTTTTTATTTGAATTCTGAAAAGTAACCCGTTTTGGACATATGAGGTTTCCACCTGACAGACGATGTATAAAATCCAGTATATTGGTAATTTATTGAAATACACGTTTCCATTGCGTTTTCAGCTAAGTGTGTGTGTGTGTGTGTGTGTGTGCGTGTGTGTGTGTGTGTGTGTGTGTGTGTGTGTGTGTGTGTGTGTGTGTGCGTGCATCCGTTCTGGACAGGTGTTTCTTCTGAGGCCTTCATTGATCCAGTTATGTGGCTCACCGTTCTGTTGACAGCCTGTGTGGCTGTGCTGCCTTCAATAATAACCAAAGCTGTCATGATCATCACTCGCAGCAGACACAAGGTAATGTGCGTGCGTGCGAACACGCATTTGTACCCCGTCATATGAGCATTGTGAAAACACAGGCACATCACCAATCGGCATGGTGTCCAAAAGCAGCATCTACAGTATATGATGCTAGTGGAAGAGAGACTTAACAGACGGACCTGTAATAACTAGCCTACATTTGATACCTTCCCATGGCTCCAATGTCTGTCACCTGTACATGTACTAACTACCCTAAGCCTCATTTATACTTGTTGTGTCGTGAAGCACCGCCGTTGTGTTGCATATTAGGTCCCCTTGGGGACCTAATATGCAACTGTATTCGCATGGATTCAAGTTCTCAGTCACCACAACTGATTTCAGCCATTTGGATTCCACAATGAAGGCAGCATGTCTTCTATGGAAGCATGTTGCGCGCATTGAGAGCTTGTAGATTGGCTATTTTCGGTTATTATTTTAAGACTAGAGCATTTGAAGTGGTCATGCTAGCAATATGTTCAGAAGCATCTTTTATAATATCCTAATAGTCTGTGATATTTCATTTAAAAGCAAAGGTTAAAGCCCCAATCTGTGATTTCCTTGGTTGGCAGTGGCACTATAGAACACTGTAGATTATAGAACACTAGAATTATGCTAATTGTTTAGGAATCAGTGGCTGCGTGCTCCTTTCGCACTGTTTCACAAATCACACATATTAGGACTTGGGTCCTACAAACATTTTCAGCCGTGAGATTTTATTTAGCTTGAATCCATTATATTTGTAGGTCCACAGCCAGCAGCAGCAGCAAGTGGAGTTGAAGTCACATGCCTTCAAAAGAGGCGGTCGCAAGCGGCGCTCTACCTATGCCATGTCACAGAGCGGAGGAATGGGACGGATCATCACCTCAGGGACCAGCCTCCGCCCTGCAGTGGAAGGACAGGAAACTGAAGGCAAGGACAAACGACAGACTGGCACCTTGGAGACTGGGGATGCACCACCAAGCTACGACAAACAAAACGCTCAACCAATATTAAGTGAATTATGATTATGAATGTCATGATTTAAATATGTGACATTTAATGTTCTTATATATTTTACTAACTTGATATGGAACAGATTGTCATATAGGCATTCCAACATTTTTTGCAGATTTGTTAACTTGTGTATTCTTCCTAATCTTTTGTATGATCACATTTTCTAAGTAAATCATGAAATATAAGACACACAAAGGGACTCGTATTTCGTTATTTTCATACACGGGCAGTTTGCCATCATACACAGTGACTCGTCAATCTTTTTTTCCTGTTGTAAGGCACATTTCTTTGCTATTTAAGATCTTCAAGAAAACCAACACACACATCAACACAATATGAAGTGAGTGCTGGACGAAATAATGCCAGTAGATCCACAGTGAAATCCTGAGTGTTCCTTAATCTCAGAGTCTGGACCCTTTAGAGTTAAAGTTTTAGCCGTGTAGCAAAATAGAAAGGCCCACTCCCTAAATGTACTGCAATTGTGCTGAAATAACAATCAGACAAACTGGGCAGGGTTGTTTTACAATTGTTTTTATTTGTTAATTTATTTCAAAACACGCAATTTTTACCCATATTATCCTTTTAAGTTTTTATTTTTCTGTAACAGTTATTACTCAGATTTTTTCCTTCTCAAAAGTCTCAATTATAGAAGCGAACCTAAAAGTCCTCCACAGGCTCTCCGGCTTCTGCAGAGGGAGGAGGGAAAAGAGGCTCTCTGTACACACGCTGTGTGTGTGTGTGTGTGTGTGTGTGTGTGTGTGTGTTGTGTGTGTTTGTCCATCCTTCACACCCTGTAGGACAGTATGTTGCGTATGTGTGCCTATATTCTTAGTTGGTGTGTGTGTGTGTGTTCTAAGTGCAATAAGTGGAATGTCTACATGCCCGTTGAAACACAGGACCCGTAGAGAAGCCCAGAGAGCTGAACATTGTCTTATTGGTTCGGTAGCCAGATTGTCATACCTCTGATTTCATCTTTGGTTTTTTAGCAAACGCTCTCAAAAGGCAGACTCAACTGCTTCAGCATGTGCCTGTGTGTCTATCTGTCTGTCTTGTCAGTCTGTCTGTGTGCAATATAAGCCACCTTCTCCAAATGTCGTTGTAAACTAAGTGTACAATGTAGGTGTCTTTGCATTGATTGTGGCCCTTCCTTGGCTCTGGGGACAAAGACAAGCAAACATTGTAACCTAATGGAGCCATGAGCGAGAGAGGGGGCGGGGAGCAGGGTTCATCTGTATGCAAGCATGGACATGGACTCCATTTTGATGTCAATGGCAGTTGGGGACATTTATGTAAAGCTAATATAATGCGACATCAGCAGTCTGGTTTGGTGAAACACTGGGCATTGTAGTGCTTCTCTTTCCCAGACACCATCTACTAGTCTCTACCCTGAGGGACTGCTCCACCCACCTTGGGCTTTGGGTAGTAATGTAGAAGTGCAGGGGTATGGGGTCATGGAGGCTAAAGTGTATGTTGAGGTGAGGCGGGGTGGGGGGGGACGGGTTGTACACTCTGACCCAGCAGCAACGATTAAGATTGGGGGGTCAGGTGTTTGCATAGTTTTCTGTGCAAAAGCCACCAACCGGAGCCACTTTTATTCCTCGCGGCTGGCTACATCATCGTAAGATCAGCAGGAAACAGTGGTGGGAAATGTGGTCTTTATATAGCAGGGCTTTGTTTTTTTTATGCTCATGCACTGCACTGCATTGACTGGACTGCGTCCCCTTGACGCAGCACTAGGCAGCGAGAGCACAGGAGTGCATGGTGGAAATGTGACGGGGAGTGGACGATGTTGGGATTCAGCATGTCTGAGCTTTGTTCTGGAGTGTAGTGGTGCTGTTAGCATGGGGCGTTCAAGTAGGATCATGTCAAGGTATAGAGGGAAACTGATGATGCGCGCAATTGCAGCACGGCTCTGCTAAGAGCCGGGCGGCAATGAGCTGATGGAAGCTACACGGGTGTATGTGTGTGTGTGGTCTGGTGAAGTGACAATGGCAGAGGGGCAGTTGTTTTGGCAGTCGGGCACCACCACAGCTTGGCACAACGCAGAGAGCCTCTTTTCCTGTGATTATTTCTCTTTTCTTTTGGTTTGTTCTTTTTCCTCCCTACTGGCCTGCCCTCTCTCTACCTTTTTCTTGTTTTGAAACTGATTGTCTTCTACCATCACAAAGACACTTGGTTCTGATTGATTAACAGGTAACAGAAGAGGGAGAGCACAGTGCGACTGGGGGTGTCTACATCAGTCCCATTGGCAACCTTCTATCCTACAGGGAAATGACACATACATATGCTGTTTGACAGTAGATGATGAGAGCATTTCATGGTTGGAGGGGTCAGTTGCCAAGTAGTACTGTGGTTGGTCGGTCATTCAGTCATTTAGTAAGAAATGGTTTTTTCGCAAATTTTCGCATGACAAATATTGCAACCCAAAGTAAAGGAACATTTAAAAAAAGAAACAAAAACAAATCAAAAAATAAATTAAATTCACTTGTTTCCACATAGATACAAATGCACACACGTACACTGATCAAAAAAAGCATGTAAGACAGACAAACAGTTATTTGGGGGCTGCCCGGGCCTGTGTGAGTGTGTGTCCCTCTGATTAACTCCAAGCAAACAACCCGTCCTTGGAAAAGCAAGACACACATTTCAGGAACCCAAGTCAGGACCCCAAGCTGAGGAATGAAGATTGAATGTTATTGATTGGAGGAGAGGAATTTGACCTCCCCCAGCACACACTGCCCCCTACTGTCTGGATTTATATACATCAAAGAAACATTGGGGGAGGAAGGGGAGAGGGTTGCAACAATACATGCACACAACCAGTGAATCGACAGAAAGTCTAAAAACAAGGACCCCTCCAACGACTAAAACCCAAATTCCCACCCACTTTTTTCCCCCTTTCTTTTTTTTCCTTTTTTCTTTTTTGATAACCAAAATATTCCCCAACCCACCTCCACCCACTTCCAGGCCTTTCCTTCCTCCTCCTCCTCCTCCTCCTCCCCACAAAAATCACAGGTCATTCCTGTTGGTCTATACAGTTATACAATATCCATGCAGAAAAGAAAAATGTGCACCTCCTTTCCAGTAGGAGATGCTGGTCTTAGTCTAAGAACACCAGGAGCACTTGAACACACCCAGGAACCTTCAAAAGTAACTGTGAAATCTTTTTTTGTTTTTTTCTTTCTTTTTCTTCAGAGAAAAGACTTAAAGGCAGAAGAAAGCTTACAATGAGTAAAAGATTATTCCTCCTATTGATTATTCTTCAAATGTTTTGAAATGTTTTTAATTCAGGCCAAATCCATTATTATTTGTATTTTTTGTTTTGTTTGCTTTTGCCTATCCCTGCCTTTGAGAGCATCAAGCACATCATCTGAATTGTAATAAGGTTATCTCTCTCCCTCTCTCACTCACCCTCTAGCATGCCTTCTGTCTCTTCTTTTCTCATGTTACCTTTCACAGAAACATTCACAATGTCTTTTCCATTTTTGAAAACAGTTAAGTACATGCCGTAGCAAAACAAAATGAGAGAGAACATACGAGAGAAATGAGCAAACGGATAAAAATAATTATAACAGTATAAAGCTTCAAGTCACAAGTTCCAAAACTAACTATCATAGTATCATAGTTTCATAATCATTGTTATCATTAGCAGTATTATTTTCAGTTAAATTACATAAACTTTACATGAAAGGTTTTTGAGGTATTTCAGAATTAATTGTCAACACACGCCTACCGAGTCTTTAACACTAGCCAGGGGGAGAGGTTCAGATGAGGCGAGGAGGGAGGAGAGGATTTGTGTCTTAATTGTCAATGACTGTCCCACACTATTCTAGTGCAGCCACTGTGCTTGCACATCGTAGAAAGAAAGAGAGAGAGAGAGAGAGAGAGAGAGAGAGAGAGAGAGAGAGAGAGATACCTTTAGTGGTAAAGTATTACAACTACAATGTGCTTAACAGCCTCTTACCATCTTACCTCCCCTCTCTCTGTTACACAAAAATATCTCTGTGGAGAGAGAGGTAAAGTGGCCAAGAGACGGTATTTAAGCAACACTGGACAATGGAAAAAAATTAAAGGCTGTGAGCTACCATAAGGTCAACTATAGTAACAAAGACAATCGACAGTTTAAGGAGTAACATTATTTTGCTTCAAATAAATAGTGTATAGAAAATGTTTTATAGACTTTCTACATGATAAAGTGCTTGTATTCTAGTGTATGAAGATGGAAAGTCAATATAGAGAAAATGCTGACACAGCCCCCACTCTGCGTCCCTCTCTCCTCCCCCCTTCAGTCCATCTAATTATGGGTGTATTGTCTAAATGTATGTTTATAAATGGGTGTGCAATGCATGTGTGCGCATGCACGGTGTGTGTATCCGGTGCAGTCTCACCCGTGGTTGAAGGGAAAAGGCACTCAACTCTTATCTGCAAGGTAGCCACCTCCTCTTATATGGCACGATGCAGTCTGACTGCACTGTATGTGTGTGTGTGTGTGTGTGTGTGTGTGTGTGTGTGTGTGTGTGTGTGTGTGTGTGTGTGTGTGTGTGTGTGTGTGTGTGTGTGTGTGTGTGTGTGTGTGTGTGTGTGTGTGTGTGTGTGTGTGTGTGTGTACAGTAAAAACGTATGTGTTAAGTTAGTTAACTCTGAGAGTATAACATTTTACATTTGCACATTTACAAATGAATAAAATAAAACCATATGGATAAGGATTTAGCTGTGCAGGTTTAGATTATAATCAGTGTGTCTATCAGCTATGGTATTGAACAGGGGGGATCTCTATTTGGTTTTTGTGTCCCCCTAGGCAGTTTAGGACCGGTAGGCAGGAGTATCTTTGGTATCGGTGGCGGTTTCACAAACCACTCAGCTTAGTGAGGTAGCCACATTGGTTCTCACTACAAACAAATGTCATTTCGTCAGCCTATAATATCTAGAGCTGAATCTAGCTATGTACCTATAATGCTCGCTGAACTGCGTATCACAAATCTATTTAAACTCATCATCCTTTGGTGACTTTTAACTCACTGCTTACAGCAACATGAAGTTAGTTAGTACTCCCTCCCCCTCTATCACCCCCCCCCCCCCCCCTCACAATGACCATCTCTTATCTAATCGGCACAGCTAATCTGATCTGACTACATTGTTGGAAATGCTACAGTTGCATTTTTTTAAGACCATACAGATAGCTTTTAAGTCCCTCCCTTCACCATCTCCCCTCGCCTATCACCCTCCCCCTCAATGCACACTGAATCAGCAAGGACATTTGGAGGTCATGTTTTGTACCCCCCCCCCACCCCTTCCCACACACTACCCCCTCCTTTTCATTACACCCCTTTTTTGGAGCTCAGCTTTAAAAGGCGGCTGAAATGACCACAGTTCAGACATAAAATGCCAAAAGAGAGAGAGAACACATCCGTCTTTCATTCTTCTCTTCCACAGCTCCCTGTTTTTTTGTTTTTTGTTTTTTTCTCTCATGGGAAATGTCTCCGCCGAGTCAATATTCACATAGAATGCAAAAAATATGTCCTTCATTGGCCTCGGTCCTTGTCACTCCCCTCCGATTTTTCTCCTTTTAAAAAGTCCTTTCTTTTTCCCTTTTTTATTTTGATTTATCAACAAGGTGCCTTACTTCTGCACAACAGAGCACAATAGTAACAAGAAATAGAAACTTTGTGTCTATGGTACTAATTAAATACCCGCATCAATATTATAGAGAGAAAGAGAGAAAGGGGGGAGGGGGGGGGGGGGGGGGTATTTAGAGGGACAGAGGAGGTAGAACCAAAGACAGAATGAGAGAAAGATTTTCTTCTGTTTCAAAATGTGTGTCCAGTTTGGTAACACATCCTTGTTATACCTTTTGTCAGCTGAGGTTTGGTATTGTACGCCTTAAAATCTCGTTCATTGTTTTTCCTTTGTTTTACTAAAAAAGTATATTCTAATTCGGTTAAAAGTTGATTGTTGGTTGCTATGGCACATACCGCCCGTCGTCAGTAGTGGGGACACTCACACTGTATAGCTGTGTGAACGTTGTACCATATTCTCTGATTAGCATTAAGGCAGTTAGCATTGGCACACATTTTTGTAGCATTTTGACGGTCAAGAGTGGTGTAGTTGATTACTGAAAACCCATGTGTTGGCGTCTGTCCAGGAGGCGATTTGCATTTATAGATCAAATCTTATTTTCATAATTCACTGCAAATCCTGATTGTTTAATCTGAGAGTGTACAAATGTAACCAAATGGACCAGTAAGAGTCCATTTGGTTACATGTGTACATTCTCAGAGTTACACATAGATAAATTAACACTCAGGATTTGTATGTGTAGAAGAACATTAAATTAATAAACAGATGATGGGATTTGGGTCAGAAACCGTTGATTTGTCAAAACATTAAGCCTCCCAAAAAAATTGTGATTGAAATCATGTCAAAATTAAATCTCCACAGCTCCTCGGGTGTGTCAGTGTCTAGTAATACCCTCAGCGCCCTTCTATCAGTTATTTGTTATACTGTGTGTGTGTGTGTGTGTGTGTGTGTGTGTGTGTGTGTGTGTGTGTGTGTGTGTGTGTGTGTGTGTGTGTGTGTGTGTGTGTGTCGGTGTGTCGGTCCTATCTTCTGCACTGTCTAAGATAAAGCTGTCAATTTTTATTCTTTCGTCTAACCATGTAATGTTTGTGTTTAGCTAAATCCCTGCTTTTTACTTCCCAGCATTTTCAGCATTGCGTTTAACCATCCCCCCTCCTCTGGCTTCACCAGTGCTGGTTGGATGAAGAACAACAATAGGATAATGGTTTGTTATTGATCTGCCTTCACAGAGCTGTGAGGGCCTGAACGTGTTGTGCCATGACTTTTCCAAGTGGCTCTTCCCCTCCCTCCCTCCCATCCTGCCTCCCTCCCATCCTGCCTCCCTCCTCCTCTCTGCTCTTCCTGGCTACATGTCTCTGCTATTAACAGTAGGGGGCACTGTTGCTCCGCCAGCTGCTCGGACAGAACTGGGGAGGGAGAGGTGCCACTGCTACTGCTGCTGCTGATGCTGTTGCTGTTGCTGCTGTGAGGCCTTTGTGTCCCCATCTCCACTGGGTTCTGTGTGCTCTTCTTACATTCTGCTTCCTCTGTGCAGCTGTAATGCAGTTGGCTGGACGCCCGAGCGCGTTGTCGTCGCTTGGTTCTCAGTTATTGATCAAAGGAAAAGCTCCCAGCAGAACAAAGAGCATGTCCAGACATATCACCCGCCTCTCCTGTCGGTCAGAAAAACACAGACTCTCGGCTCGGGCGCTCTTCTCGAGAGCGCCGACGACAGTGACAGTCTCCCTGCAGGCCTCCGACATCTGTGCAAAAAATATAGACCTGGTCTGGGCAGACCTGAGTATCTTCACTGCCGAGCGTCTTGAGTTTCACCTTCAGGAGGGGTCGAGGTCCCGCTCTCTCTGTCTGCATCGATTCATTTTTCAATTCATTAGTTTGCAGTATGATCAGACCGAGCTGCTCTCTGAAATGGCTGGCCAGCAGGGAATACCTCTGGCCGAGGAGTGAAGCAGAGTACAGGAGGGGAGGGGGGAGGTAGATGGAGAGGAGGAGGAGGAGGAGGAGGAGGAGGAGGAGGAGGAAGAGAAGAATCGGACAAGCCTTGTTATTTTCTTTTCATAGGATCCGTTGTTGTTTTCTTTATGATGGCCTTGTGTGTGCAGGATGGGGCTTTGATAATAGGGCTATGTGCTGTTCCATCAGGTTTATTGCCACTCTTTCTTTTTTCATCATCTTCTTCTATGCCCTTGTTGCATCCAGGGGTGCAGAGGGATGAGAAAGAGTCGAGAGGCAGACGCAAAGAGGAGAGTTGGGAGAAAAGCAGAATCTGAAGGAAATAATGTGGACAAGGAGGGCCGGCATTTGCCGTCTGATGGTGTCCAAAAAACAAAAATGTCATATCTTTGGTGACTCTTTAATTGCTAGCAACGCAGATGTCATAAAACTGGAGTTTAGTTTTTTCTTTTTTTAAAGACACAATGATTGTCCATGTATGTGTGTGTGCGTGTGTGTGCGTGTGCGCGTGTGTGTGTGTGTGTGTGTGAGATGTGAAGTGGACCTGACTTTTATGTTTGACCTTTAGGTTTTCATAACAGTCCAGTGGATGGAGGAGCTGGAGGTTGTGGTTTATTGTGTTTTTGTCACTGACCAGGTGATTGCATGGCACAAATGAAATTGAGGCATGAGGACACATTCAGATGGTCCAGGCCAGGTAGGGGCAACAATCCAGACAAACTATAAGCATGGATTCCCCCCACCTGACCCGCCTTCCCAACCTGTGTCCCCAGCTCTCGGAAGGCCCCTCTCCTCCTCCTCCTCAGGCCTTCGAGAAGGTGGTGGCGGATGTGCCTGGCTGCCCGGGACTCGTTCCGTGGTCGTCGTGCCAGCGGTCCACGCAGCGGCGGCGGGCGTTCATGAAGAAGTTGCTGACGGTGTTGAGCTCCAGGCCCAGCTGCTGGGAGATGGTGATCTGCATCTCCTTGGACGGACGCTTGTTCTCCTTGAAGATGGCGATGAGCGTGCGGCGCTGCAGGTCGGTGAACACCAGGCGCTGCTTTTTGGGCGCCATGTTGCGGTCCTTGTGTTGCTCCTGCTCTTTGCGCTTGCAGGCTTGGAGAGGGTGGTGGTGGGGGTGGGGGTGGTGGGAGGGATGGCAATGGGGATCAGGATAGGAAGCAGAGAAATGGAAGAAAAACAGACATCAAGGTAAATACACAAACTTCATTCTATTCATATAGTAGCAGCTTTGGATGGGGTTGGTGGGTGGGCGTAAAACAACTGCACACATTATTAGCATGTGCTTAAACATGTAACAAGTTAATACACCAAGAGAGATTCTACGGCTCCATCTATATGGTTTATTAAACTTGATTTAAAGCTAATCCATGCCTTCTGCCCAGTGGGACTATTCCTTCCATCCTGCAGAGTGCAGACAGGGAGCCAGCCCGCGGTGAGAGAGATAGAGATAGGGTGTGTGTGTGTGTGTGTGTGTGTGTGTGTGTGTGTGTGTGTGTGTGTGTGTGTGTGTGTGTGTGTGTGTGTGTGTGTGTGTGTGTGTGTGTGTGTGTGTGTGTGTGTGTGTGTGTGTGTGTGTGTGTGTGTGTGTGTGTGTGGGAGGGGGGGTGAAGGGGCTGCTAGCTGGAGACACTGCTGCTGTTTGATTCAATATTAATGCAGTTTGAGTCGCAATGGGGGACTGAGTGACTGTTGCACAAAATTGAACGTTTTTTGTGTGTCTGTGCATGTGGAGCTGTGTGAGTCTAGGTTAGGAGGGAGAAAGAAAGAAAGAAAGAAAGAAAGAAAGAAAGAGAAAGAAAGAAAGAAAGAAAGAAAGAAAGAAAGAAAGAAAGAGGGATGAGTCAAAGTGAGCACATTTGTGTGTCTCAGAACCCAAAAGAGAGGGGGAAGGAGGGAGGGAGAGGAACGAGGAGTGAAAGAGAGGGAGATATTGACCCACATTGCTGTAGGAATTGGGGGGGGGGGGGGGTGTTCTCCGCGGGGACGGAGGCCAGAATCCCCCCCCAGCAGCTCTGCAGTCTGCTACTTCAAAAAGAACCCCACTGGAGCCCACTCTATTGAGCTCCGAGAGGGTATTTATAACCCACTCCTTTCCACCACAAGCACCAGAGAGATGCATGCATGGACTCGCTATGAGCGCCCGCAACATACACAGAGCAATTTTCAAAAGAAAACACATGGAGTGGCCCCATGGGAGTTGGTGGGGTTGGCGGGGTTGTAGCCAGGGAACAGAGAAATTAATAGTTAATAGAATGTTGCATGGAGTGTAAGTGTGTTGTTATAAGTTGTGGTGTATTTGTAGGGGATGGGTGAATGGGGTAGTAGCGGTACATGTGTAGATGAAAGGGAGAGACGGTGCTCTGAGATGGTGTGTGAAGTTCAGACTACCCAGACCAGATCTGTAGCCACACTAGCCCTGCTGGCCCTGGGTTACTTCTAATCCTACCAAAGACATCTCTCCTGCACTGTGTGTCCCTCTCAGCTTCCATATGGCCTCACTGAGGAAATAAGACAACATAGCAAGATGGCTGTCTTCTCGGATTATGCCTTGTATCTTGTATCTATTTCTCACTCTTATGCTGTGTGTGTGTGTGACTGCATGTATATAAAGCACTTAAAGCTCATGTGTAATTTTCCTATAACATATGCTGTGTTTGTGTGTGTGTGTGTGTGTGTGTGCGCGTGTGGGTGTGCACGCGTGCGTGCGTGTGTGACAGAGATTCTGCAAGCACACGCGTGCATGCGCATGCACCTGTGTGTGTGTGTGTGTGTGTGTGTGTGTGTGTGTGTGTGTGTGTGTGTGTGTGTGTGTGTGTGTGTGTGTGTGTGTGTGTGTGTGTGTGTGTGTGTGTGTGTGTGTGTGTGATTGTGCTGAAGTGGCTGGAGCCAAGCAGTGGCGCTGTGTGTCTAATTACAGTGGAGCAGAGCCCATTGATCAGCCATCGCAGTCCAATCTGTTTACTACAGATGTCTAACCTGCACACAGGCCCATCCATCATATTCATATTTTACATCAACACTGCAGCTCTCTCTCTCTGTGTGTGTGTGTGTGTGTGTGTGTGTGTGTGTGTGTGTGTGTGTGTGTGTGTGTGTGTGTGTGTGTGTGTGTGTGTGTGTGTGTGTGTGTGTGTGTGTGTGTGTGTGTGTGTGTGTGTCTCTCACTCACTCACTCACTCACTTGCACTCACTCACTCACTCACACACATGCACACACACACACACACACTCACGCATGCAAGACCACATACTGTACACGAACACAAAGATTTGCACACAAAAATAAGCACGCTCATGCACATCTTGTATATGTATATGCAGCAGAATCATATCAATCACTAACGTGTATATTTGGAGACTAATGAAGGCAGGGATGAAGTGTTGTTGTCCAGTAAAATACTGTTAATTTACTTTAGAAGTTAAATCAACACTACGTATTTGACTGTGACGGTAATATTATCAGTGGCCAAGATGATGAAGATTATTAGCTTATTGCGTGGTTTGGATTTTCCTAAAGTGATTCAAAATGTGTGAATGTTTCACTTCGATCTGTGTGAAGTTAATGCACAAAAAGGTACATTTAATGAATGAATTATTGACCTTCATGTGGATTTGTTCTTGCTCAGATAATAACATTCACTGGATATTTTCATGTGGGAAAGGTCTAATTTACAATACAATATTATGTAGAGAAGCAAGTAATTTAAGCGCTATATATTTCTTTGTGCAACAAATAGCTAAAATGTCTGACCTGTGGGAGTGTAGCAGTGCTATCTTTTGACATGTTTAAAGATTTCTGAAAATGTGCCCAAATTAGGGATGCCATGCAGGGTTAATGTGGTGAAAATCCTGCAACTCGACAATAAGAATTTAACCCAATATAATGCTAGGGGATTAAATTGCTAGTGAATAATATGTGATAAATGTAACTCTTACGAATAACTATCTGGTGTTTCTTTTTCCCCCACTCTAAAAAAGCAACCCCACCTTGCCATGAATTGCATCCCCTTGGTTTCCATTCCCACATTCTGTGACTTATACTTTTTTATCCTACAGATGGTGGAGCTTTGTTTTCACTCATATGACGTGCAGACAGTTCACACACCCTGACCAAACATTTCCTAACATTTGTGATATTTCATATCTTTTAGCGTTATCTGTTTTTGTGCCCTTTGTCCTCTGCAAAGCTGTGATGACAAGCATGCATGCCAGAAGCCTTGTAAGCTTATACTTTTGATTGTGGTGCGTTTTATTAAGAAAAAAGGTGTTTTTTACCTTTTCGGTAATTTTACTACGGTCATGGTGTGTATCTAGAAAAAACAAGGAAGGAATAAGATGTGTGTTATTGATGGAAGGAAAGTCTTACACATCCATTTTCTTGTTTTCTCAAGTTGTCTGGACAAAATATTATTTGAATCTATTCCCATAATGTTCTATAAATATATTTCACAAATCTCGGCTAAATTGCAAATAGGGATTATCAGGTAATATTATAGTATATTTCTCATACTTATTCTTGAAAATGTTTAAAAATAACAAACCTTCCCCAATCCCCTCAGATGTGTTCCAGTTCCAAGAACACTATTGCTCTCTGACTCTCTGCCAATATAGGGCTCACAAAACAAGAGAATTTCCCCCTCCTCTTCTTCTCTCCAGCTTATTTCAATGGTGAGTCATGCCCTGCCATACAATCAACCACTGTGGGAGTCCAGCTTGGTGCTTTATCGTCTGTCTGTCGGTAGGTGTCACTCTCGCTGTGCCCCGGCTGCACGGGGCGCCATAGTGCGCTGCCTTTGCTACAGGCGCTGGATTTAGTAATCAATATCGATCGATTGGTGAGGAAGGGGGCCCTGATTACTGAACCAAGCTCGGCGTAGAAAAGAAAAAAATCGATCATTGCAGCTTTTAGAGCTACAGTAGGCACCGAGCGAGCGCACAGAGATGGACACAAACTCATGCACAAAGAACAGCCCACGCTATGAAATCCTATTTTGGGTAGTGTTTTCTTAGTTAGATCTCGTATGTGCTACTCGTATCGTATGGAGGTGTAAGGTGGTCATATCTGTATAGCAGCTTATATGGAAATAACTCGGGCCATTCATTAGAAAGCAAGTCATTCATATTAAGCTAAACCATATCAACCTTTAGGGTTTATGGGTTATTTCATTCAGGCATAACGTTGGGCCTATAGAGTCGCTATAGACTATATTGAACCTTTTTGTTTTACATCACTGTTAATCAAAGGCCATTATTCAAATGTCTTGATTTAAATAACATTATAGGAAGCATACAATGTTTGTCCTCAAATTACTTTAGGCCTAATTGTTGACTGTAAATGTATAAGTTCACATAGCAGAAAAAAACTAATATTTTCCGATGGCATTAATATTCTTTGCATCACAACACGCCAAGAGGGGTTAAGAGAAAGGCCCTGTGTGTTCAATATCGATCGATGGATTCGTGAATAATTCGTGTGTGAAATTCAGTTCGTCCAATTAATTATGCCTTGCAGGGGGAGTGGGCCCATATAGTGCACATTCATGGAGGGGTGGAGACAAAACACTCTGGATGGAAAGGAAACGTGCTCGTCAACCTTTCTCTGCCCCCTCAGTTGGCACACGATGGTATATGGAACAGCATAACCCACTATTACAGACTGTCACATATTATATTATTTCTGAATTGATAATGCCAAATATATTTGCCCTACTCTATCTTCGTCTTTTGGACTTTGCCTTTTCTTTAGGCTAGCTAGCCTATATACACATACTTCACATTTCATCGTCCTTTGCATTCTATAAAAACATGTTGTCTTTGATCATCTCATGCAGGCATTCATGCATTTGCGCTTCCCCAAACCGCCACAGTGCTTTCAAATTAAATCCATGTTAATTGTAGGCCTATACTTATTGTCCTTTTATGTACCCCATAAGGTATAAACGTGGATGGTTATGGCCCCAACTACTCATTTAATTAAGCTACCAATAAACACGTTTACTGGTTCGGCGTGTTATGCTTTCATTTGCTTCCACGATACGTTAGCTATACTGAGAGAACCTATATGAACATTTTAGGCTTCTATATAAGCCTTATATAGTGTGCCAGTTTCCATTTCAACCCTGTTACTTCAAAAGGCACGGGATTATGTTTTTCTTTACCAATTGCTGTTAGTTTGAACATTCTCAGACTATTCGATGAAGATTGATAGTGTGGTATCGACACGACTACAATTTAAAAGGCTGTTTGTACAGTATTTATTCCATTCAACCTGCGGGGCAGTGCCAAGCTCTCGCCAGTCCAAATCACTTCCAGTTCAATACTCCTTAATGTAATGAGAGAGAATTGGTGTTAATATACTGATAAAGTGACACAGTTTGTTTGTTTGCCTTCCTCGCTACTCAGCTGCAAGGCATTCCCCACTACTTCAATAACATTCAATCTGAAGGGCGCATGATGCAGCTCAGATTCCCCTATACATTCCACTATGTTCATCATTGTTCCGAGGTGTATAGCCTTTAAAACAAAAAGTAATAATAATGTGTTTTTATAACGTTATATAATTTTGTGGTCATTCTCAGCCTTAAATTCAAATCTTGAACACGATGCACATAGTGAACATATATATAGCGAATGCAGTATCGTTAAAAATATGCTATTTCACAGATGTCACATGGAGCTCGCAAGTTATATTTGTAGGGTCTACACCTTGACGGCCAAATAGCGCATATATATATATATATATATATATATATATATATATATATATATATATATATATATATATATATATATATATATATATTATATGCATGCCTAGTGTTATTCAATGCTATATTCTGTTTTATACACGCCTCTATGTATAGCCTATAGTAGTAATAAAGCCTGAGAAATTACAGCGCGTCAACGATTCGATAATCAATAAAGATGGCCGTTTGCGATCATCTCTCCGCTTATGACTTTTTGGATAATGAAAAGCATTCAGCCATTTAAGTGTATGATTGAGAGAACTGTATGGCTGAATTCTAACCTGCATTATTTTGTGCCAAGTTAATAGTAGCCTGCACTCCGCGCAGGAGTGCATGGCTTCGCTCATGATATTCTATTATCTAAGATGATCATTGATTCCGCTCATAATTGCTTGAACCAGTTATGCGTGGTGATGATGATAATTATAATGCTTTATTTTCTAAGCTTCACTTTCTTTCTCGTGTTGCTTAACATGTGCAGAGTCAGACATAGCCTTTTATTTATGGTTGTTGAACTCACCAATATTAGCCTACTATATAATTTTGCGAGATATAGGCTATAGGATTGTCATTTGACACAATGTCAAATCCTCAGCTTTATTTGAACACTGAGAGTGCACAAATGGAAACACCAGAGTTACAAATGAATCTAACACTAGGGATTTTAACACTGCATGTGACATTTTATTTTGCACACACATATAGCCTAAATATTTCTAAATAATTTGAATGTATGCTATATGCCTTGTATGTTCATTTAGCCTATAGTCAACAGACCGAAAATGCACACTCGTGCAAAGAGGCACGCAAAACAACAAATAAAGAATGAAATGTCAGAGCGTGTGAAAGCTACCTCAGCAGCGGGTTGTGTTGTGCTCTCTCTCCTGCTCTGTCGGATTTGAAGTGGGAGAGTAGAGGGTGGTAAGGCTATGGGGGGAATCGATAGGTAACCGCACCATGGGCCTGGCCAGCCGGCCTCACATAGATCGATGCCGAACGGGGCTGATGTGAAATTGGGTGCGGTGCGACTCTCTCCCGCAAAGGCCAGGCTACTGCCTGTGAGAAACAGTCTCCCTGTCACCCATGGGACTCAACCTCCACCATACTTTTTTTTTCTTTTTTCTTTTTAATATCTACTTACTAAGCGGCAGCGCCTTCAGACTGAATCAGACATATCCACTTTATACAGTATAGGCTATAATACTGAGCCACTAGGGCGCTACTGTGGGGAGTGGAAGTTTGTGTAGCCAACTTGACACTGTATATGCCTATAGCCCAAGTTACTTTTCAAATCATTGCTGCATGCATCATTATGTGTCTATAGACTAACATAACAGATTTATTTATCATAAAAAATGTTAATATTTCACCTTTTTTACGTTTTTTTGTTGGCCTACTTTAGAACTTACGACAAGGCTATTTGCGCATTTTATATAGCAACAAGTCGGTGAAAACTTAAACAGATAACGGCTTCAACGGTGTTATTTGGTTTTGGAAATCAGTTTAGTAATTAGTCTATTTTGGACTAAAATACACTGCAGGGGATCACAAAACACAATAATTTCCTCTTCTCTCAGATCTTTCGTATATGAGTGCCATCATTATTATCCATGCACTAACAAATAGAATTTGGAAGATCAATATAAAAAACATGTGGGTGAACAGTATTTATTCATTTTCATATTTTCACATCACATGCAGACATTTCGTCTCAAAGCTCGCTCTAGTTATAGCTTGCACGTCCTGCAATTATCAGCGTGAAAACATCTTCAAGTATCCAAAAATCACGATAATATAAATTCAAATAATAATAGTTTGTAACTTGAAATTACAACATTGCTGCTTTCTGAAAATCTAAATTAAATTATTATTATTATTATTATTATTATTATTATTATTATTATTATTATTATTATCATTATCATTATCATTATTATTATTATTATTATTATTATTATTATTATTATTATTATTATTATTATTATTATTATTATTATTATTATTATTATTATTATTATTATTTTAAATAAAAAGTAATGTTAGGAAGCCTAATTTATGTGGTTGGCCTATAACGAAAAGTATATTCTCTCTCTCTCACACACACACACACGCACGCACGCGCGCGCGCACACACACACACACACACACACACACACACACACACACACACACACACACACACACACACACACACACACACACAGGCACAAGCCCACATCAATACTTTAGTTGAAATACGTGTATAATATCAGTAATCGTGAAAACATTAATAAACAATTTTGGCTATGAATCAATCAGTCCATATGATGTGATTATTCAAATGGGAACGGCCAAATCGCAGTGTGTATTAACATGCTATGCAAAAGACATATATATAGGCTAACATTGATTAATTCATCAATTGATTTCACAGTCGTTTTGTTCCTTTGTTGATTTGTGTGGGTTTGCCCAACTGGAGTTTCAGGTTGCACTTGCGGGTACGGCAAGGTGTGTGTGTGTGTGTGTGTGTGTGTGTGTGTGTGTGTGTGTGTGTGTGTGTGTGTGTGTGTGTGTGTGTGTGTGTGTGTGTGTGTGTGTGTGTGTGTGTGTGTGTGTGTGTGTGTGTGTGTGTGTGTGTGTGTGTGTGTGTGTGTGTGTGTGTGTGTGTGTGTGTGTGTCAGAGAGAGCGAGACAGTGATTGCGGTTTTGTTGTGATCGACCCTGTACTGTAGAGTGGTTTACAGAGGTCCCATATCAAACCATCTGCTTCCATCACAAAATAGAAAACATCTCTGATCAATTAATACGACATTTTATACAGAACACTTCTTGCCTGCGGTTGGTTGGCGGACAATGCAGGTGGTAGGCTATATAAAGATTTGAATAATTAAAACGTTCAAATCCCGACATTATCTTATTCTCAACCAAATGTCCTATATATAGACGCCGGACACCTTTTTAACGTGTCCCACTTAGGCCTACTCATTATATGTTATTCCTTTTATTTCCCACCAAAGGGATAAGCAACGATTAGCACGCCACTACTCTCTTGGGTAACAGTCTATGGGCAACCTGATTTAATCAGGCCAACACAAACCATTCTTATCAATCTACCTCTCGGTGAGTCACCCTTAAATTGAATATGCGCCTTTTCTCTCCTTTAATTGCGTTGACAATGTCCTTGCCGCGCGTTTCTTAGCATGCGCATTAAACAAGCCATTATCGGGCCTTAATAAGCAATGGCCTGTCAGGGCTTCAGATAAGCGGCTACCGCGACGCGGCAGAGTAGATACTTTGGTGTTTCAGCGCCAGTGTGGCCAGAGATTTATAATTTTCTTTGGACCAGTGGATAGGAACAAGGAGCCTATGGTTTTTGTTGGTAGCCTACGCCGTGCATATATATAGGTTAGTAGGAATGTTTTGGACGGTCAACATTCCTATATTGCACAATAACACCAATCAATGGCTTATAAGGAGCCATGATATCAATGGAGTCCATGATAGCCTTTGGCGACTATCGGGTCAAAAGCCATCGAAATACAGTTTTGTATAATTCGACATTAAATAGTATCCTTTATCCTGCTATACAGCGTAGGTTGAACGCGCAATTTCTTCATGATTAGAACCCTAAGTGCTTCGCAGACAGTAGGCATGCTGTTTCAGATTTAGATTATAATATGTGGTGCATGCACGCAATGGCTTTTAACTCTTTGATGCTAGCCTCGTGCATTCAGCCGAGTCTGTGAGCAATTTGATTTAAAGGTCATTCTCTCCTATCGATCCGGTTTGGCGAGGGGGCGACGGAGCAACATAGGAATTGATCATCTAAAATAGAATAGACGGTGTTCTAGACTGTACAGAGCCACGCTGCGCAGACCTCTGCTCTGCTGCATTTATAATTGCAAAGTGTGTGTGTGTGTGTGTGTGTGTGTGTGTGTGTGTGTGTGTGTGTGTGTGTGTGTGTGTGTGTGTGTGTGTGTGTGTGTGTGTGTGTGTGTGTGTGTGTGTGTGTGTGTGTGTGTGTGTGTGAGAGAGAGAGAGTGTGTGTGTGTGTGTGTGTGCACGCGCGCGCGCGTGGAGTCCAACAGCTGGCCGTTTCCAGTAACACAAAGGAGGTGATGACGTGTGCGGGACAGTGTAAGGCAACTTTAGTATTTTGAATTCTACTCACGTTATATTCTGCAACAACAACAGCGTCTGGCTGTCTCATTTCATGTGTGAAATATCTGCACAACTACTACCTTTATGGTTGTGAATGTAACGCCTGCACGGCTAAGAAATATTGAGATATATATAGGCTTGTGTCCATCAAAGGTAAAAGACACCGCGTGGCTGTAGTTGTTGCAGCATGCAGCGACCTGTGCAAACCAGTGTAAGAGCAAGTGTTTATTAGTCATTCTGTTTTGTGTTATGAAGGGTGGCTGGGCTGTTAATGGGAGAAATGGTGTTGCACAGTGGAGAGGTATAGGGGCGGTGGGGGGTGGGGGGAGGCTAGCGGGAGTTGTATGGCTGCATGGCGCAGCTCCAGAGATGGAAAGGAGAGGCCGGGGGAATGGAAATCAATACAGATTCAGAGCTCGCCAGATCGGCCTTAACAATGTGTATGGCGCAGACGCACTCTATATCCCGATCACATACACACGGCAGAGAGAGAGAGAGCGAACTATGAGGCGACATGCCGGCTATAAATGCTATATTGGCTGCACGACGTGCATGCCGTTTTTCATCCTGCATGGGTAGCAGATAATGTTCCAAATCCCAAATTGCTATCTCATCTATATAGGCTATCACAGATAGCCTAAGGAAAATGCCTTAAGAAAGGGCTGTTCAATAACCGTATATAGTGCCCCTATAGCGTCGAGGATGTGTGTGCATTACGTCTCCGTATTTACAGCACACATAGCTGTGCTTAACGAACAGCGAGTCTGAAACCGCAGCTGCACCGTTCACTCGCCAGTCTTCCCCTTGCACATCAATTATTAAAGTACCAATCGATCATTTCAGGCTAACATCAAGCCATCTCTTCATGAAAAAGCCTGTTTTAGATGATCCCACATCAATCACATCTTATGCCCTTTCCAATTAAAACCATTATCCTCGGCTTAAGTGACCTACTCCGTACTATTTATTTGTTTTGTTTTTTTGTCGGTGAATAGCTTGCTATACTATAGCCTGTATAAACCGTCTTCCATTTCATATCATTTGATTCAAACCCCCATAGACCGACGTTTGATTTCTCAGTTGGTTTTGGACTCAGATATAATCCTATAAGGATAGGGTTGTGAAGCTGACGTAACTCTGATATTGATCCATGGAAGCCAATGTTGGATGATAATGTGTTGTTTCTGGCCTACACGAAGTGTATACTCTGTAGGCCTATTGGCGAAAGAAACTGGAAGATGCCCTATAGTTTGGAATATTTCAGCACGCCGGACAGCGCCATGTTTACATACATGCCCATAGTTTTGAACATTTCAGCACTACTTGCCTATGGACAGCACAATGCGTACAGGGAGCATTTCAGCACCATGGACAGCACCACTGATATGCGAAGTAGGCTAAAGCCAAGGAAACGACTAATTATTGAATAGGTCAATAAAAATGTATTTACTATTGAATAAATGGAAATGGGCATGCACGCTTCGAGGAGAAAGGACGTACGCAGCATTGTTTGTTACGGGCGGGCTGGGGCAGGAAGGGGGGGTCTGCCCTATAGTATTAGGAGGTCTGTAAACGGCGTGTGTCCCATTGAAACGTGAATAAAGGCGGCCCACCCTCGCGCACCGTCTTTTTTCCTCTTCGGGTCTTGTGGGTCTGACCTACTACACACCCTGGCACGTGCTCTGGCCATTCAAATGATAATGAACCAACATGCATGCGCTTTTTTCGGTGCAGGAGGAAAGAGGAAAGAGTCCTCCTTTACTTGGCATATCATGGCATGCAGTCCTACACTCCACCACAACACGAAACCATGCAATACATGCAGGCAATGCATTGCTTTGGATTTCGATTTGCTTGCTGTGTAGACTTAATCAGATTCCATCCATGGGAAAAAAATATTTCGCAATACCAAGAAGAAAATATTGCGCCATTTATGCATTGCATTTGACAATTCGTAGAGGTTTCATCGATGATTTCTTTGCAATAATAGCGTATAGTGAACGCATGTTCACACGGTTGATGATTGTGTAACCGAAACCCCAAAGGGCATATTGAGAGTGAGCTTGCTTTCCACTCAACAAATGTAACATGATTACAGCAGAGATAAAGAAAAAGGTGTGCAATAAGGCTTTTTTTAAGCGACCCTCTTTCCGCCTTTCCTGGCTGTGAACCTCCCCCTCTACTCCGGGGAGAGACCAATGGGAGAGAGTGCTGAGGCGGGATAATTGATAGATGCACTGGCTATCCTTATCGATCACAGCTTTATTGACCCGACCAAATACATTGAGATGGAGTGTGGAATTCAACACAGATGCAAAGACGAATTGTTTTCATCGTTAATGCAATCTTTAAATGCCTCCCAGGCCCTACCTTGCTGCGTCTTCCTTACAGCCTCTTGTTTACTAAAAGGTTAGCTTAGGTACAGGTATATAGGTCCTATTTATTAATAGCCTTATACTCAACCAATGCAGTTGCAATTGCGAGGTGCAAGGACAGGGGCTATTTATTTGGCCTAGGGTTAGGCCGCCTAATCCATATCTGCACCTTCCATTTGGACCTGGAGGGAGTGAATAGGGTGAGTGGGAAAGCGTTGCCCTCATTCCATTAGCAGACGTCGAGCGTGAAGGGCACGCGCCACATTCCCCATGTCAGAACCCCCCATGCACCAATAACGTGATAGCCCATAGGCCTATCTCTCTCTACTCTGTTTTTCGTTCCGGGACTGGATCGTCATGTGAGTGTGCAGACACTGGCATTTTCACATTAGCTAAGCAGGGCAGCTGCATTGATTTGTGTGACTGTGATGAATTTGGAATAGTAATTTGAATTTATTGATTGATGTGGCCGACCGAGTATTGCCCAGCCTCCCTTTCAGCATCACAAACCCTCCAACTCCCACTCCCAGCCCACATGCGCACCGCGGATAATGGCGATTTTAAATGCAATAAGTAAAATGTAGCTCGAGCCATTTACATACAAGTCATTTGTCATTTTGCCCAGCTGTGTTCTGCCTCAAAGGTGCTGACAAGCAGGTAGCTCACAACACACAACAAAGACTTGTGCTCCTAGCTGTTACCACTTAAGCTAGGCTATATACATTTTTTTCGGGGGTTTTGTGTGGTCACATCAATTCATATTCATTTACGTAGACCTTTTCATACTTGGCCACCACATAAACATCCTAAATGGGTACAAGTTTGTTTTCTGTTGCAGTGTTTGTGAATATGACAGGGAATCAACTTGGACCCTTAAGCTGTTCCCTAGCAACCCTATTCCAGTGTATATAATAGCTCTATTTTCTTCTATTTCGGTCACTGTACGGCAGCATGTGTCAACTGAAACAGAGTTTTATCCCGGCGCATGCAGGGTGTGGAAGATATAAAACCCCATTGCCCAATTAGCTTTAACAGCAGTGGCACTTAAACAGACAATTGTGGAGTGTTTAAATCTTTATTTACCAGAACCCCACTAAATGCGCAAAGGAACAATTTACATTCCATTAAGTGCTTTTCAATAGGGCATTGACTGGAACTAAAATATGCCACTATATCTGCTTAATTGAACTGTCCGCTGAAATACGACGCAGAAGCGCTGATTGACGTTTGGAATCGCATGTCTAAACGGGGCCTTTACACAAACATCAATGAGAGACTCTCGTCACTGTTTTTTTATCCCTATTGTAATGTCTCTCGTTTTCATTAAAGTCCCATTTAATCGGTTTCAAAGTGTGCTGTACTAATCTCTTGTGGACCACAAGTTGTGATGTCTATAGTCTGACTTCTGAGATGTTTTTTTAGGCCCTATATCGTTTCGTTATCCCTCTAGCTATTGCACAAGTGAGTCTGGACACCAAATTATATCGATCATCATTCCGAATGCCCTGTCACAAATTAACAAACGTGCTTAGAATCCTGCGCGTGTGTGTGCGTGTGCGTGTGTGTGTGTGTGTGTGTGTGTGTGTGTGTGTGTGTGTGTGTGTGTGTGTGTGTGTGTGTGTGTGTGTGTGTGTGTGTGTGTGTGTGCCGTGCGCGCGCGCGCTTGGCTGGCCTTCCACAATAAATCTGGTATATTTTATTCATCCGTGCTGCAGCCTGCTGTATAATTGCTGTAATTGAAATAGTTCATTTCACAGTGCACAACCCACACAACACATTTCCACAAGCAGATAAAACACGGGGCATAAATCACGTTTGGAAATTAACAGTGTGCCAAGCGTTTGCGGACAGCATGCATGGTGTGCCATATATGAATATTATTCAACACGGGTCCATGCAGAGGAAGACGCATCTGTTTGTTTCGTTGTCTTTCACATTCAAATCGATCATTTATCAGTGCGCTACTTTGAAAGGGACGCTGGGACCTGGATTATTGATCCACAGGAGGTCACGCTCCTGTGACTCGTTGGCCAGGCCCTTACGCCTCAGACGCATCTTGTTTGCGCCTCGCGTATTTGACAGGGGAACACAGTATAGCAGCTCTTCATGGACACACAGGCCCAAAGTCACTAGGTGTTTGAGGGGGGGTTGATTACACAACGTAAGAAGTGGGAGCTTGCTAAAAGGTCAATCATGTATATAGCTTTATTTCACCGTTAAAGTCACATGGGTCTCAAGATGCAATCATTTTAATCCGCAGCTTGATTTGATTTCCTTTGTTTGTACTCCTCTCTCTCTCTCTCCCTCCCTCTTCCATTGTATTCTGTCTGTCTGTCTGTCTGTCTGTCTGTCTGTCTGTCTGTCTGTCTGTCTGTCTGTCTGTCTGTCTGTCTGTCTGTCTGTCTGTCTGTCTGTCTGTCTGTCTGTCTGTCTGTCTGTCTGTGTGTCTGTCTGGGCTGTGCGGGTGTGCGCCTCTGTGTTTATGTGCGTAAAACATAGCCAAATAGGTCTTTGCAGAGATTTGTTTGGTTGAAAGTATAGCAACCCTATATCCTTTGTTTTTACAGTCTAACGCTTGCCCTAGCGCTTGCCAAAGTAAAGCGCCTGTTTACACTATCATGGATTGTAACATCAATCAAAATATAGATTTCCTTAAACATTTAACACCCCAACTGTCATGATGAAGTTTTACTCGATGCCATCGACTAATAACTTCTAGTAATGTGTGTTTGAGCAGCTATTGACAGTCTCGCCACATTGACTTCTAATTGATCCCTCCACATCAGTCAGATTCAGAGCTGTCTCCTCACTCACCTGCTAGTCTGAGCGCTGACATCCGCTGGAACTCCGGCTCTTGGAGCCACTTCCACATCCTGCGGAAGGTTTCGCGGCCCGACTTGAGTTTACTCCACGGTTTAGGGTTCCGTAGCAGATCAGAGAGTGTTCCCTGGGACCGACACAAGATCCGCTGGGCAAAGATGGCCTGGGGGATGCTGTAGCGCTTGAGCTCCGCCGTTATTCGCTGCGCTACCTCCTTGGTGTTTATCTCTTCGACTTGACCCGACCCACCTCCCTGTCCGCCGCCCACCGCCTGCCTGTCCCGGTCTGACAGCATGGACCCGTTCGCCTGAGAGTGCGGATGGCTGTGATGGTGCATGCCGTTCAACGATGTCATGAGCCCGGCCCCGTGGCCACCGAGACCCCTGGCCAAGTGCTCCTCGCTCCGGGACAACATGGCTGCGTGCGCGTGGGTCTCGAATCCCCCCGACGAGAGCATCTTGTCGTTGGACAGGTGAGCTCCGGGGCCGTAGGCGCCGAGAGACTGCTGGGAGTTGTGCAAAGACCCGAGGCCGTTGGACAGGGGAGACAGTGACTGCCCCATGCCGGACATATCTTTGGGGTAATGGCCATAGAGGTTACCCATGGAGGCGAGGCTCCTGTCGTCCCTCATCAGGGTGAAGCTGCCGCTAACATTCCCGGCTGTGAGTCGCTGATGTGCCGGATGGTGGTGAGCATGTGGGTGGGGATGGTGGTGAAATTTTTCCGAGACGGTGGATATGGGAGGCAGATGCTGCAGCGGTGTCAGCGTGGTGTAGGTGCTGCTCAGGCTCATCCCGGAGTCGCACGACATGGTCATTGCGGGGTGCAGGGGACCGGTCAAAGCGTGGTCTGTACGGTAGTCCCCTGCCCCCTCCAATATCGAGGCCATACTGGACACCATCGCTGACCGTCCGTGCGACACCAAGTTCCGATGCGACGCCGAAGACTGTCGTGCGTGAGGGGAGTTCATTAAGTCACTCGTTTGATGAGAGTGAGACACGCCGTGCAGATTTCCAATGTTTTCCATTGTAAGTTCCATCGTTGAAAGAATCTTTATTTCCACCCCTCTCTCGCCACTCTCTCGCTCGCTCGCGTCTCTCTCTCTCTCGCTCCCTCTCCCCCTCTCACTCTCGCTCTTTCTCACACACTCCTTTCCAATAAATTTTGAACGATTTCAAAGCCGAGCCATTGATTGTAGTTGCCTCTGTGCAGTCAATCCAGCATGGTTTTAAAGGATCTCGTCCCAGCCGCCGCCACAGAACTGTGCCACAAACCACTGCTCGCCGTGGGTCGGTGTCTGCGTCTGCTTGTATTTCGTTCGCCGTAGAGCACCCTCTACTACCGAAAGCCAGCGCTACGCTTTCAGCGTGTATATTGACGTGCCCGCGCTCATGTTAAGCTGTGCCTGCGCACGTGTTCGCGCACACCCATGCTAACACGCGCGCCCTGTGTCTGGGGCCAAGCTGACGTCACAAGCTCTATGTGTCAGAGACAGAGGTTTTGTCATGTTGTAAACTGAACCTCGGAATCCTTAAAAAAAAGAAGATTGCATTACACGTTTGTTAAGATAAGACGAGCTTCAATCATTTTTCTTTATGTGCAACGTTTACCTTGATGAGAGCTTTTGGATAAGAGTGGTTTGTTGCCTGTTTTCTCTGATAAAGCCGCTGGACTTGGCGCCAGTAGCACATGTGATTCCTCTCTTAAATAAACAGATGGTTAAATATTAATAATATTAATCAGCGTAAACGCACATTTTGTAGAGTCAAACCTTACAACACTATTGATTATTAGTAATATTTGTTTATTTTAACTTATAGGGAGATCGACCATTAATTGTCATATATGAAACTTTTCTAGGTTTTGATTAAAATTATTAATAATAATAATACACAATCGCAATTAGCCTCCTTGGGTCAAAGATATAGGCCTATAAAGACTAGCCTTCTACCTTCAGGATATTGGAGAAACCTGCATGGCGTTAATAACGTTTCATGAAATTATGCTTGTTTTTTATATATTTGACGAGACCAAGTGATGCATTGAGTGAACAATATGCTTCATGTCATGCAGCAAATGACATATTAGATATATATCGTCTGGGAAATGCATTCATCTCGCATATATTGTGATTTATCACAAGAAAACATGTGCACATGTAAAGTTCTTTATAACACCGATTTACGTTTCTGCATGGGGCCATGGGCCTTCGCATTGATCGATGGATACAGTTGTAGGCTTAAGTTAGGCGTAGCCTTCAGAGAAATTCCAAATCTCACATAATATTTTAACTTGTAAGTTCTGCATGCATGGAACTTTACTGCTTTCTGACGTCAATCTAGGTCAGCAATCCATCACTGTAGCCTATACGCATCAGAGAGATGAGAATCCATATAGGGTTACATCGCCATGCATGCCGGATCGTGGTGGACATTTTTTGTCAAAATTCTACATTTCATGCATGTGCAAATATAGAATTTTGACAAAAATGTCCACCACGACCCGCACGACCACGACTAAGATCCCCAGTTCTGTTTCTGCTATAATATTTCTATCTGTACACTACAGTATACTACTATGATACAAATATGCAGAAGCAGAGCTGGGTATCTTATGGTGCGTTCACACGGGCAGACGCAAAGACGAATGCTATCATTTGCATCATGCATTATTGCGTCTTTGCATCGTGGCTTCCTTTGACATGAATAGACTGCCTCGTTGCGTCTCGCGTGTGAACGCACGGCAACATTAGTATAATTTGTCCTCAAAGTGCAGATTGAGGGAACTTGCTTCGGGGTTCCTTACTATAGTATATATAGGGTCACGGTTCAAATGGACCATTATAGGTCTGTAAGTGACAAATACATGGTTCCATTTGTATATAAGAGTTATTGTGGGGGTCCTTTAAAATAAAAAGTTTGAGAACCATGCTCCATGTCTCTTGGACTGCACTCCTAGTAAATATACTATAGTAAACCTGCTGATTGACAAAGTAATTGGAATGACAAATATAAATTTGCCACGGACGGGGCAATTGTCTTGCCACGCGGACACAATGTGTTTGTGTATATGCATGGGCATATTGATGACCCCTTCCTATAAGCCTATCAGTCAAATCATCAGTGTTTTAGGTCTGAGTGTAAACCATAGGCAGGCTATATACACATGCAGGCTATAGGCTACACAACTCGGCTATAGGGGTAATTCAATTATGTAAAACAAATGAAATATTTGAAGTGTAAATAGAGGCTGGTCAAACTAGAGTAGCTTTATTAAACTTTTTATTTAAATCAATTTACATTAATTTTTCATCATCTGCCCAACCCCGTATATTAGCCCCACGTATACTGTGTGTGTGTGTGTGTGTGTGTGTGTGTGTGTGTGTGTGTGTGTGTGTGTGTGTGTGTGTGTGTGTGTGTGTGTGTGTGTGTGTGTGTGTGTGTGTGTGTGTGAGAGAATCTCAAACCTGTGGTACAATATATATATTTTGTAATTGTTTGCATGCCTGCGTTCACCTGCATGATTAGTCTTATTTAATCAATGTGTATTGTGTGTGCGTGTGCGTGTGCGTGTGCGTGTGTGTGTGTGTGTGTGTGTGTGTGTGTGTGTGTGTGTGTGTGTGTGTGTGTGTGTGTGTGTGTGCGTGTGTGCGTGTGTGCGCGCGTGACGTGTGCTCTCTTGTGTAAGTATTCCATTGCCAACACAGTTATAGCCTATATGCATGCACAAATACACATAACTACACAATAATACATTTGCACATTAAGCCAAAAAAAATCCAATATGATTTCGACTAATAAACCAGAAGAATAAGCTCAGTCACAACCTTATGATGTGGCGTCACTAATCATGTGCAAATTGCATGAGGATGAGGCCTATAACTAATTTTCCTCGAGTGTTTACCAACAACACTTAAGGTTCGGTCTTAGTGATGAAGAATTGTGATATCATAGACTGGCCTTGGCACTGCCGCTCTTCCCAAATAACGATCCCAAAACGGTGTCTTGCTGAACCGATTGCCAAGGGGGGATGGCGGCTTTTGGCTTGTGCCATCAGGAGAACAGCAGTGTCCGCTTGGGTTAATGTCCCTGTATTGATCCTAGCAACCACTGCTATCGAAAATGAATTACCGAACCTCGCACAGCAGCGAATCCGTCATTTCTGCTCAGCCAGCCGGCCAGAGCAGCTTATTGGTCGCGGTGGTGATGGATGTTAACTTTCATTCCCGGCTCCTCCGCTGCTAATTCACCAGGGTTTACAACCCAAAACAACGCAATAGAAAGTTTCATACTTCTATATGCACTTGACTGTATACTATTAAGCTTACAGTAAAATCATGCATGAGCGTCAAACTATCTCTGAGTCTGAGTGTTAAACGCATCACCTAATCAGGATCTTATTTAATTAATTGGTGCTGGACTTGGAGTATAGGCCTATATCGTGCTATAGGCCTAGGCTACTAGCTAGGCTATAGCCTACTTTCCTCAGCTAACGTAGGATAGCAGAATATAGACTATAGTCTGTAGTTTGGTGAAGAAGTTGTGGGCATAATCCTTTCTCTGAATCAATGTTGTTTTTCTTCTTTTTGTTGCGGCTTGGTTTAATCGTCTAACACAAATTTGAATGCAAAGTATCCATAAGTCCGACTATTTCGAGAAAGAAAATCTTTACATTTGCCCAGAGCTCCGTTTTAATTTGTATTTTAATGTACTGTTTTTGAATACTTAAATAAGCATGCATATCCTGTGGCAAATACAATATGAAATATTAACTATGTCGATATTTGCGGTGTGACGGGGCGATGCTGCGGAGACCAGGTGATTTATTTCATATTAATAGCAAGGGGCGAGTCGGTGTGACTTCCAACAAACACACACACACACACACACACACACACACACACACACACACACACACACACACACACACACACACACACACACACAAAGTAACACGTACACAAGACAAGATTAAATCATGCATAGTCGGTTCATTATACCTACATTTATTTTTGATCGCTGTTGAGATGTTAAATGATCCCTGTTCTGAGTCACTCCCCATAAAGTTAATGTTAGAGGCATTCCTTGTTGGTATGTCAGTTATTATAACGAGGCCTGCATGCCTCATGCCTATACACTGCAGCCTTGAATTCCTATTTCCTGATCAGATCAGCAGATCAATATACTGCACCCTACCCCGGTCAATATAAGAACGAACACCTGTTATGTGTTAATTCAAGGCATCAAAACTTTTTAAAGACTTCATTAATTTAACACCCACCAGACAAACAAGTTTACATTCGTTCATCCTCCTCGTTTTGGTTGTTTGAGGAGTTTGGAGCCGGACATTGCGTTCATTGGAACTATTCTTGTTCAAATATAGACAATGCTCATTCAATATGAGCACCTTTGAAATACATAACCGGGCTAATAATAATAACAACAACAATGGGACATTTTACATCAATTTCACATGCATTAATAACAAGTGTAAGATAAATGACGATGGCATGAGAGAACTACTCCAGAGGCTACTCGTGCTCCAATAAAACTTAGGCTAAACATCCGTATGGCAAATCTATAAGTTAAAGTTTACATTGCTCCTCTTCAAACTGTTAGTGTTTTTGTTATATACTAACCGTGTGTTCACTTGGAGTGAATTCTAGTATAGACTAACTTCCCTCCAGCCTCTAAGCTTGTCTATTTTTCTAAGAATCACTAGATCAGGACAGACTAATCTTTTCATGGCTTCTTGAATGACTTGGCGGCAGATACATCACTCTTAATGTATTCTAAAGTATATTTACTTGAATCTGGCTATTGGCAAAAGTTAAGTAGCAGTGTTTAGTAATGTCGCATTGATCAGGCCTGTGAGCAAGTCAGCGGGATGGAGCATCTCAGTCTGTCCTGGCCTTGAAGGAGGGAAGAAAAAACTCCAAAGATTCGCCTTGTTTGCCCATGGCTCTGCTTTAAGTAAGCGTGTGTGTGTGTGTGTGTGTGTGTGTGTGTGTGTGTGTGTGTGTGTGTGTGTGTGTGTGTGTGTGTGTGTGTGTGTGTGTGTGTGTGTGTGTTAAGCCACATTTGCATAACCCATAGTGTATTTGATATGTTCAACGCCACAAAGCAGACTTTAATCTTCGACCATATCAAGTCACATGATTAAACAGTTAGTCTGATCAACATACTGTTAAAGACAAAGGCGCCGTGTGCGTGTGTGTGTGTGTGTGTGTGTGTGTGTGTGTGTGTGTGTGTGTGTGTGTGTGTGTGTGTGTGTGTGTGTGTGTGTGTGTGTGTGTGTGTGTGTGTGTGTGTGTGTGTGTGTGTGTGTGTGTGTGGGTGTATTTTTGTCTCATACAGCTTGTTGCCTATTTCCGACGTACGTCCCGACTATAGCCTGATACGTTGTTTAACATTAAATATTTAGTCTTTGGAAATAATTTATAATGACAGAATATATTCTTTGCACGCAAGATTTCAAGAACATACATATGGGTTTAGTCAGTGTGAGGTTGAATGGGGGAAAGCACTGCTGCACTGAACAGCCTAAGCAGTGTTTGTAAAGCGTTTGCCTGCAGTTTGTTAAGGAATTAGTGTGTTGCCATAGATTATTATTTAAGGACATTTGCATTTGAAAGCACCCAGCAATAGAGGACCGTGGTGATCAATAGCCCTGGTGCCATATCGATCTATCCGCATTCTGATCGATCGGTGGACAGAATTGGGCTCAAGACCGTTTGCATGCTGCTGCTAGTTTCACTCAAAATGAATAGGATAGCCTATATATAAAATATAAAAGTGATGCTACACACACACACGCGCACATAATAATCCTGTCAACAGGTGCCAAAGTAGGCCCGTATAGAAAACATTTCCTTCCCCCGGTTTGTACCTCAAATATCACACACAAACACAATGTTTTCTTGCTGAACTCGATCAATAATCAATGAATTCTCGGGATCTTTATTGATATTTTCTGTCTATCAGAAAGAGCGAAAGATATAAGACATTCTTATTTACTTAAACTTGTAAGACGAGACTTCTACGGGAAATAGGAAAGTAAGGAAACATGCAGGCTATAGCTAGTTTAGTGAAAAATACAGAGACATTTGTGATAGGCCTATAATTATTAGCTGAGGCCTGTAGCCTACTATAAATAAATACGTAGGCCTAATATGTAACATTTTATAATCTTTTTTC